>NW_006796981.1:711269-711450 GCF_000442215.2 Lipotes vexillifer | reverse complement strand
CCCCCCCCCCTGCCGATGCAGGGGACACGGGTTCGTGCCCCGGTCTGGGAAGATCCCACATGCCGCACAGCGGCTAGGCCCGTAAGCCATGGCCACTGAGCCTGCGCTTCCAGAGCCTGTGCTCCCCAACAGGAGAGGCTACAACAGTGAGAGGCCCACATACAGCAAAAAAAAAAAAAAA
>NW_006796981.1:685761-709651 GCF_000442215.2 Lipotes vexillifer | reverse complement strand
TCAGCAGGGGAAAATGGCCTCATTTCTCTCTGCTATCCCTTTTTTTGCAGGCAATTAGATTGTGATTTTCTCAGTTCTGTGAAGTCACTTATAATCTTTCATCTGTTTCTGTTTTTCTATTCCTCATTTGCTTAGTCAAACTTTGTAACCTTGTATAAATCAAAGTAGGGAAATGCTTATTTATCTGCTATGAAAGGGTAAAAATGAGTTCCACCCGAGGACATTTAAAAACAGTTGAGCTCTATCCCATTAAATATTAAAATATTATTTCAACATTTTAAATTTATGTCATTCGAACTTGTAGTATTTCATAAAGCACAGTGCCTTCTAAGCAATATGGAGTAGTATGCTAAAATTATGAAGCCTGACAAATTTGAGAAGGAGTGAGAAAATGTAGCTTGGGGGATAAGGTGGCTGAATTATTAAAGCTGAACCGGAAACAAGAATTCTGGAATCAGAATGTGAAGGGTTGACTATGCCATCAAAAGAAATTTGGGTTCCATTTTTATAGGAATTTGACATGTAGGCAATGGGGGTCACCTTGAATTTCTAAGTAAGGAATCTATATGATCAGAAATGTTCTTAGATACATTTGGTAGCAGTCTTGAGGAGAGACAGATGGTAAAGATAGCCATCAGATGACTCTAATTGTGTTGATAAGATGTGAGGGTCTGAACTAAGTGGTGATGGAGAGACAGAGACAAATTACAACATTTTCGTTGCTGAATTATTAGGAGTAGGAAACTGGATTTGGGGACAAAGGGAGGGTAGCAGATGTATACATGCCTCTTACAATATCTCCTTGCCTTACTTCTGATTTCAACTACAGCTGTGATAGATGGTTCCTACGTACACTGGAAGTGCAGGGAACACCCAAGCCAGGTCCCACTCCCAGCAACCCTTAACCACTGGGAAATGAGAATTTGTAAAAATGCCATAGACTCTCAAACTTCAGTGGGAATGTCTGGAAACTTATTTCACACAATTCCTCAGAACCATGGAATTGTGGAGTGCAATTTTGTGGAATTGCACTCCAATTGTCCACAATAAGAACCCCCTCAGTAACAATCCATTTTATTTGTTCCTTCTCCTTCCCTGCTTCACACTCTACTCTCTCACTCCTGCTTCCTAGGGTCACCTTGTAAATAAACTTTGTGCTCAAATACTGGCCCCAGCTTCTGCTCTTGGAGAGAGCTTGTTTAAAACAGGGAGATTTGAAAGCTAACTCTAGCATGCATGTCTGCATGAGTAGGGAGGCCAAGACCTACCTAGGAAATGGTGGAGGAAGAACAGTGGCAGCTGAATTTGGTTCAGAATGCATTACATTTAAGGTGCATTGGAATATTCAGCTGAAGAGATATGGTGATGAGAAGTGGGGGCTTTGTGAGTCATCAGCATAAAGGTGGAAGAATAGAATGAAATCAAGCAAGTGAATAGATGGTTCAAGGAATGAATGAAAAACAAGAAAGGTGGACAGAACCTTGGAGAACACCAACATTTAGGGATGGACAGAGGTAAAAACTGTGATGTGTTCACTATAATTTTGCTAGCCTTTTGTGAGTGGCACATAGTAATACTCAGTAAATATCTGTCCAGGGATTGAACTGGAGAAGCAGACTGAGATGGATTGGGCAGAGGCTGGAGAATCAGGACATCCAATGATATATGGAGGAAGGAGTGTAGAAATGAGAAAATGTCAAATGTCACTTCAGGTTCATCTGTGGCATTGGCTGAATTAAGTCACTGAGTGACTTTGTTGTCCTCAGTGAGAGAAGCAAGAGGGACAAGTGCAAACAGCAGTTGTCAAGGGGCTGTGGAATCAATGTGCCTTGAGGAAGTTAGAGGTGAAGATTTTGATTTTTTTTTTTAATTATGATTTTAAAACTAATGTAGCGTGGTTGAAGAAATTTGGAAAATGTAGAAGAGTATAAAGTAGGAAATAATAACTACTCAAGATCCCTCCATTCCTCTATTATTCCTTCCATAATAAACACTGTTAACAGATGGTGGTGTTAACTTGAATCATATGAAAGATTTTGAAGGTGAAAAATAGTTGAATATTGACACTTTCTTAAGGTTCAGAGTATATTTCTTTGCAGATAGATGACTACTCTTTTAAGAGGTGAAGAAGGGGAAAAAACATGTAGGAGTAGCTCATGGGGTTTGAACTTAGGTAAAGTTTTAAAGTTATAAAATTTAATAACTTTTTAAGAACAGGAGCATCTTAAAATATATTTGTAAGCTAAGAGGTAGGTGGAAGGAAGGTTGACAAAAACTGATGAGAGTTGTTTACTGAGGTTGGAAACATGAAAATTGTCTTCCATCTGTTGATCTGGTGGGTGATTTCCTCCAGCAGCGCTGGGAAATTGGAGGCTGTTGGATGGGGATTTCAGGGTGGCAGCTCCTGGAAAAACAGGCCCAGCTTCTTTGCTGTGGTTGCAGGGACACAGTGAGCTTTTCCATTTGGGATGTTACCCTGTACTTGAAACCAAACAGCTTGGACACAGAACATGCTGAGGCTCCTATCGGGGCAGTGATCACTGTTCAGGCCACACTCTGGGTTGTTATGTAAACAGGCGGTTTGAAGCAACTTGAGCCTCAACCTCAAGGTAGGAAGCAAGATGCTTTTGTTTATTTTTGGAGTGGAATTGTGTGGCCCAATCTGCAGAGAGTTTCCTTCATCATCTGGAAGACCATTGGAGCACAGAGAAGCCAGAAGTGGAGTCTGGCTCCAGACGTTTCTAGGGAGCCAACCAGGTTTTAGACATTGAAGCTCAGCCACTGTAGACTTCTAGCATGAAGGTAAGCAGCAAAAGGCCACGTGGGAGAATTATTGTTCTTGATTTACCCTTATTTTTTTAAATAGGAGGAGAATAGGTGCTTATCAAGCCTTCATTATAGTTAAAAAAAAAAACAAAAAAAACAAAGATTAAGCTCTAATTAGACTGTCTTATAAACAAATGAGATACAAAGTATATGAAAACCAGAAACAACTACCACTGAAGAAAACCAAAATCTCTTAGAGAAACCTCCCACCCTCTCTGCTTATAACACATGGGTTCTTCAGTCACAAATTTCAGCCTCTTTCTTGTCAGAAGCTGGAAGCTGATGAGCAGCTGAGCTCTGTGTCCACAGGTTGGTCCCAAGAGGAATCACCTCCCACAGCAGACAAGAAACATTACCCCAGGGGTACAACAACACTAGAATCTTGCCTTATTACTACCCTTAGGGTACACTGTATCATGGAATCTTTTTAATGAGGTCCTTTTGATACTGTACTGAATTAAGCCCCGTTGGTAGAAACATTTTCATGCATTCTGTTTGAAAGTAACTAGGTTAGAAGTTTAGGGTTAGAGGAGCTTCAGTTGTTTCTGTATTTTTAATCAAGGTCAAGCCAAGCTGCTTTACAATGTATTCTTCAATTTCAGGCATTTGTTACCTCTCCCATTCTGTCCCTTCCTCTTCCTGGGTCTGTACATTAACCTGCGAAGTTAATAAAAACACTAGCTAATGTGAACCCAGTCTTACTGTGTTCCAGGCACTGGCTAATATGTTTATACACCTGATCACCTTTTGACATCAGCAACCTTGTAAGCCAGTTTGATTATTATTCCTGCTTTACCCTTCAGGACAACAAAGTTTAGAGAGGTTAAATGACTTCCTTAGAATTACACAGTTAGGAAGAATCAGAACCACTTTAAACACAGGCATTGTGATCTCATTGCCAGGCTGCTTTTGCTAACATGACCAATTTCTGTAAGAACAGTGAGGGGAAGCAGCACCCAGTACAGGGTGTCTCTCGACCCCATATAAGGACAGTTTCATGAGAACTAACTGGTTGCTACTTCATTGTAGGATTTCAATGACAGATATTTCCAACAATTCTGGGAGTGAGCATCTCCAAAATCTTGTTAGAAATAGAAAGGGCATGACGCTTAAAAGTACAAGGAATATATAGTGGTTTAACTGTTTGAAATGACAAATAAAATAGGCTCTTACTATCTGTTTATATTACAGATTTTGAAATAACTAATTGTGGCCTCAAAATTTAGGACACTCTTCCCCTGTGTATCACCCTGGATACACTGGAAGGAAAACACCAACATAATGCCTATTCCTCAGAATTTATGTTTCTAATCACCTGATCACCTAGTTTAAAAGCTGGTCTAGAAAGGAAAAATAAGGGCAATTAGTTTAGAGCCCAAATAGAAAATCTGACACTTTTAAATTTATATTCATGACCATTTCTCCCTACTGAAGCTTCCTAATCAATATATGTTTGGAGAAAGTCCAACCTGCTCCAGAATAACCATATTTTTTAAAATTTAGATCTTTCTTTATAGCAGTGGTGTGGGTAGTAGACTGTGAGCCGGGGTCCTCATGTTCTAGCCCCTGTCCTGCTCTCCTTACTCACTTTAGGTAAACTATTTAACCTAGACCTATTCTGGCTTGGATTAAATCAGGGATTTTTAAATGCAGAACCCATGGACTTTGAACAAATTCATGGGTGAAATTCATAATATATATAGATTTTTAAAAATTCCTTCAAGTTCTATGCAAGATCTTAAATGCAGTTTGGAGGAAAGAGTCCATAGCTTTCCATGAATTTTCAAAGACTGTGATCCCAAAGGGGGTTAGGAACCTCCGACCCGAATGATCTCTACAAGTCCTTCCTCAGTCAAACTTTTTTCTAATTGTAGTTTTTTAACGAGTTCTCATAAAGTATGCATTTGGATTCTTTAAAGATTGCAACAGTCTCTTTAAGAGTTGACTTTGTAAACCACAGAAACAGGTGTGAACCACTGTGGGGTGACTCATAGCTTAACCTTCACTTTTTGTTGTGTCCTGGGTCCGGATGGATGAATCCCTTAACTAGAGCATCTAGAGGCTCACTGTAGGGCGCTGGCTTTGAGACATTGTCTCTTTGTTTGGTATTAGATGCCCCTTCTGGATCTGTAAAGAGGTAGTTTTGGAAGTAAGATGCAAAGACAATCTTAGTAATGGTCAAACACCAAAAAGTTAAATAGAATGGCCAACAAATATAAAAACCAACTAACCAAATTAAAACAAAATGAATGAACAAAAATAGTAGCTGTCCTATGTCTTAGCCTCTTATTCTATTTGTTGTTGCTGTTTTGTTTCTTCTGTCCCTTTACCAGTATTCAGTCAGTTCTTCTCCTAGTTTGTACACCCACAAGTGTACGTAGATGTGATGTATATGTTACGTGACTTGGTGTCAAGAAACACTCAGAAATTGGATTTTGGGGCTTATCTATCTGAAGCCTGTAATGACTGTAACAAGGAATCCTGGGTTAAGAGGTAGTGTAGAGCAACACTACTAGCTCAGTGGAAGTGAGAACATCTTGTTTCCAAAAGATCCCTTCAGGAGCTCCAGATTAATTTATGCAGACCAGGGGTAAAAGAGGAGGCCTAGTGATGAGACAATGTGTCTGAATTTTATCTATCTGATCTATTAAGTCTGGCAGCTGTCTGCACCTACTACAGCTGTTAAAGTGGGCTCATCTGTAGTCATGGAATCTCCGTGAAGAAGTTATAATATATGACAATCCAGGAATTAGCTATCCAGGCAATTAGTTTAGAGCCCAAATATACCTGCAGGTCTTATGTTTTATCTGTTGCAAGTTTATACTTGCAACTGGCTTTGGAAATTGTTGAAATATACATGTTTACATTTCCCATTGAAGTGGATTCCATTATTTATGCCATATTTATAAAGAACTCTTTACCATGTTTGTTTCCCAGTCCACTCAGGATAGGTGGTAGGTACTTAATTAATATTTGCTAAAGTAGGAGCTCCTTACATCAGAGATGGTTGGTGGGTGAGCCTGAACTGTTTCCTGTTCTCTTGATGGAGTTGATTCATTCAGTACATAAAGTATTCAAATCTTTTCTTGTTTTCCTCAGCTCTGTAACTCTATGATATGCCCAGTAACATCTATATATTTTTTATTTTTCCTGGTTGAAACACTTCAAGAAGTGTCAGGCAATGATGTGTATTAGCCCACTTACCACAAGTTTTGTGTGTTTGTGAGTATGTTTATGATTGTATATTTTGGTAAATAGGCAATAGGCAGAAGAAGCCTGTGGTTTTTCTTTTACAAAGTAAAAGAGAGGTATAAGTTCTGTACAGTTGGAAGTAATGATAAACTTTAGAAATTATGAAGCTTGGATCCTTCTTTGGCTTTGGAATGAACTATATTTTAAGCAAGATTTTAACCGGTGGATTTTGATAAAATATTTTGAGATGAATTGCTTACCTGAAAGATGACTGAATCCAGTAGATAAAGAAAAGTGACCAATAATGTGAAGCTTCTGCTAAGTCAAAATGAAAATCCTTTGGCATTTTCAATAGTGTTATGTGATGATAGGTAGTCTAGACACATATCAAAGGAAAATTGTAGGTGGTTAATATCTGTACACAAACTTTCAATTCCCTGGATCTGTGTAACCTCCAAGAAATGTGTTGAGAGCAGAAAAGAAGGAGGATTAACTGAATTGTAGAAGGGGTGACTGTCTCTGTCACTTGTCCTTCCTTCCTGCATAGGAGTTCTAGTAAACTAGACAGGGAGGATTGTATGGAGATAAAAAGCAATACATATGAAAATCTGTGGGGTAGACATCAGGAACTACCAGTAAATGTTTATTCTACAGGTGGAGATTTCCCTGATGAAATAAACATCTCTTCAAAAGTTTTAATCCCTTTGTGAAATAATACTGTGTGAAATAATACTAATTAAAGTCCCTCAGCACATGAGCACACACCATTTGTAAGGTTGCCACACACAAGTACTTATGTAGGGAACAGAATGTATCTTACAAAAATGTTGCTTTGATGAGTATCATATTTGGAACCCTAATTGTGTCCATTTAGGAAGCTAGTTTGACCAATAGTCATTCTTCATAGTACTTTAATTTATCTTCGAGAAGCCCATAGTGTTTAATTTTCTCATAAACTTATTATTATTGAAATATAAGATACATACAGAAAAGAGTACACATCCTAATTGTACATCTTCATAAATTTCAACAAAGTAGGCCTTCCCCTGAAAACAATACCCATTATCAAGATAAAAAGCATTACCGTTTTTGTGAGTTTTCCTCATGCCCCACACCAGCCATTAACTTAAGAAAGGTGATCACTATGTGACATCCATCCACCCACATAGATTAGTTTTGCTTCACTTTGAACTTCAAAGATGTGAAAACATACAGTAATACTCTTGTATTTGGCTTCCTATCGTATTTGAGAGATTCATTTATGATGTTGCATGTATCAGTAGTTCACACTTTTTCATTGCTATTCCATTGTATCAATACACCCCAAATTATCCATTCCACTGCTGATGAATGCCTGAGTTGTTTCCAATTTTTGACTATTGACATTCTTGTACATGTGTTTTGTTAGACACAGTACTCATTTCTGTTGAATATATACCTAGGAATGGAATTTTTAGACCAGGGAGTATGCACATATTCAACTTTAGTAAATAAGCACAAGAGTTTTTGAAAGTGATTGAAATTTTGAAATTTACAGTTCCTCCTGCAGTGTATAAGGGTTCCTCTTCCTCCACATTATCACTAACAGTGGATAAAGTTAGTTATACTGGGGGGTATGCAATAATACTTTACTGTGGCTTTAATTTGCACTTCTCTGATCAATGATGCCTAGGAAACCTTTATATGAATATTGGCCATTTGGATATTCTCTCTTATGAAATGTCTGTTCAAGTCTATTACCCATTTTAGAAATTGTATTGTCTCTCTTTTCCTTATTGGTTGGTAAGGTTTTTGTATATTGTGAATAAGTCCTCCTGTAAACGTACTGAAATATCTTTAACTCAATGTCTTCCTTTTTCCCATCTTAATGTTATCTTTTGGTGATGCCAGTTCTTAATTTTAATAAAATCCAATTTACCAACATTTAACCGCATTGTTTGAGCTTTTTGTGTTCACCCCAAGGGAATAAAGATATTCTTCTTCCAGTTTTCATAAACTTTTTTGTTTTACTTTCACATTTAGTCTATGATCTACATAATATCTGGTGGTGTAAGTCTTCCAACTTTGTTCTTCTTCAGAATTTCTTTGACTATTTTTGGATTTTGCATTTCCATCTCCATTTTAGAATCAATATGTCAAGTTCCACACAAAAAAACCTGCTAAGAATTATTATGATTGGAATTGTACTGACTATAGATAATTTGGAGAGAATTTATATCTTACAATATTGAGTCTTCCAATTCATGAACAAGGTCTATTCCTTCTTTTATGTGGGTATTTAATTTCACTCAGCATTATTTTGTGGTTATCAGAGACTTTGCATTATATCAATATATCCATGATTTATTACTATTTAACATAAATTGTACATTTATATTAATTATAGATAATATAAATTCATATTTTTACCACTTCCCAGAACACTTTTTACTCCCATGTTTTGTATTATGGTTTTCTTTTATTATGCTCTTGAGTATTTCTTTGTGCTTCCTTATAATAAATATTCTTACCCTAGCCCCACATGACTACTGATATGATTTTTGTTTTTAATAGTTTTTTATTTTCCAGAAGGTCACCTGGACAGAATCATACAATCACGCAAGTTATACTTTGTGTATGGCTTTTTTCACATGGCATAATGCTTTTGAGATTCATACATATTTTTGCATGTATCAATAGTTAATTCCTTTTTAATGACTCAGGAGTATTCCATTATGTGGAGCTACTACAACTTGTTTATCCATTCACTGTTTAATGGACACTGTTTAAAATTTTGGGTGATTATGAATAAAGCTTCTATAAACATTCTGCAGAGATCTTTGTATAGAAATACATTCTCATTTCTCTTGTATAATACATATCTGATAAAGATCTTGTGCCAAGAATAAATAAAGCTCTCTTATCAGTCAATAATAAGAAAATGAGCAATTCAATTTAAAAATGGGAAAACATTTTGAACATACATTTCAAAGAAAATACATAAGATACTCAATATTATTAGTTGTTAGAAAAACATGAATTAAAATCACAATGAGATACTATTTTACAGTATTTTAATGGCTAAAATTAAAAAAAAATAAAAATTACAAAAGCAATTTCTTATGAGAGATGTGCAGGAATTGGAACTCTCATTCATTGCTGATGGAAATGCAAAATTGTACAACCAGTTTGTTTTTTATCCATTTTAATGAACTGATATCACAAGTTATTATTGTTTTATATAGTAATATTAATAAAATTTTACTTATGCACATATCTACAACTTCCATTGCTCCTCTCTCCTTCTCACTTTTTTCTGCATTTCTGCCAGGGGTTATTTTCCTTCTGCTTAACAACTCTCTGTAGTACTTCTCTTAGTACAAGGCTTCCGGTGATAAAGTCTCTGTTTTTGGTTGTCTGGAAATGTATTTATTTTGCCTTCACTTTTATAGGATATTTTCTGCATATATAAATCCAGGCTTGCAGTTTTCTCTTCACACTTCAAATAATTCATTCCACTATCTTCTGGCTTCCACTGTTTCTGTTAAGAAGTTAGTCATAAATATCATTGTTTACATGACTTTCGTGACTCCAGACTTCTGAAATTCTTGAAAAAAAAAGTTTTATTCATACCTTAAATAATCCTCATATTTCTTCATATAAAAAGGAGGAATATGATCAAGATGTGTTTCAAATTTACAACAGAACGTTTGATGGGTTCATTCACCCATAAATATCTTCCTGGCTTCAAAAGCATGTTAATCTTAGTTTCACAAAATCCCTGGGAAATAGGAAGTTGCTGGTTTTCTAAATGAGGAAGAATGTGGAGTATAGGGCTTGTCTGAGGCCACCCAGGGAGAAGAGCTGGACAGTTGAGAGTAGAATCTGACAATGGAATCTTATTTTTCAGATGCTAAATCTTTCCCTCTTATAGAATATAGTAATGACCAAGCCTCTATTCCTGCCATAGTGTTACAGAAATTAGTCTTTCATTATGTATTCTGGGGTCCACAAGGGGAACTTAACAGACATGGGTTAAATGCAGGTGCACTGCCTTCATGAATACAGAAGGACCACGAGAGAGAGGATGGAAACCCTTTGACTGAATGATGCAGCTGTTGACAACCTCTGTCCAGTTTATTTGTACTTCGGAGTTCTGGCATTAATTATGTAAACTAGCTTCAATGAACCAGTGTTTCTTGTTCTAAATTATTTTTATTAGGAAATAAATGAAAAGGTGCTACAGAAACAGGGAGAGAGAAAATTAATCAAACCCAATTTTCTTTGCTTAACAAAGCATGTTGTTTATGGTGATGGATCAAAGTGTCCTATATGCAAATTTGGGAACCACTTACTTTGATGCTTATTGTCTTATATACCTCCTTAAAAGTCTGATCATTTAGGAGGTGAAATTAAATGTTTAGAACTGAAAAGGCTCTTATTTCCTTGTCTTGTCATTTGGGTGTGTTTAGTGGAATCACTATGAAAGATGAAATAATAGGATATTCTACATGTATTTTGTTTAACTGGTTTCAGCCAACGTTGTACACTCATCTCCACTTCTGTGTCAATTCTTTGTATGGGCACACTCATGAGCTACCAGCCTTTCTTTAGTAGTGTTTTGTATTAGATGGGGTTCAGGTCTCAATGTCAGTCCAGAAACCCCATTTGGGAAAGAACAAATGAAATCTTTGCCAAGCATGTATACTCTTGGCACTGCTTCCTAGATCCAAACTGCTTACTGCATTTGAATATTATTATTGCAAAGAAGTTATTTAATTTTTTTCTCTTTCTTCTGTTTTGTTGTTGTTGTTGTTGTCAGCTGAAATTTTTCTATCAACTGCTTCAAAGAATGTGAATCTGATGCTTGGGCCAGCCCAATCCATTTATGGGGAGTTGAGTCATATCTATGCCTTAAATACTTTCTAATATTTCTTGTAGCTTCTCAGAGCTCACAGCCATTGCAGAGAGGCAGGCTGGAGGGCACATGCTTGTATATCAGGGGGGATTTTGCTTCTAAGTAGCTTTCATAGGGGTTCAAAAATTACTTACTTTGAACAGAACACTAAATTAGAATATAAATTACTCATCTAGAAATGTATAAAATCTACACCCCAAATTAGGAAAGCTTTTCCACAAAAAGTAAGATATATTTTATAGTTTTATGGTCATGAGATATTAGATAAAAAATATATATGTATATGTATACATATATACACATATATATCATATTGGTGAAAAGTTTCATATAATTTAAAGAGTTCCTTTATTAGTCATTCATACTCTGGTTTGATCATGGTGAACCTCAGGCCCACCACCTTATCCAGGGCTTCTGTAAATGGAAGTTGCCATGTATACTTTAGGGATTAGCTCAGTTTTTTTCTAGGCTACCTGGATTTGTCTTCTATCCCTGGAGAGTATCTCTTCACCTAGTCCAACTTGGGCAATGAAACTACTCTAAACAGGCTTGGGAATATCTTGAACAAACCAATTAAAGGAAGAGGGTTGTGGGTATGTATGTATTAGGAAGAGAAGCGTATCACATGAATACCTGAAGTATGCGAAACAAAGTTTTTAAAAAAGTGCAGAGAATAACATGAAGTGCATGATCCTTTAAAAGCATTCTTATAATTATAGATTTTGTAGTCAGAGAGACCTGGGTTGGAAGTCACCTTTCCATGTACAATGTGCATGATTCTAGACAAGTTGTTTCACTTCTTTGAGTGATAAGCCTTTGTTTCCATATCAGAAAACTGTTTGCCATAATAGCTACATGAAGAAGTTGAGGGCAAAAACACAATGCAGAAAATAAAGAAGTAAAGTAAATTTAGAGAAGAGGTAGAAGAAAGAGATTAGAAGCAAGATAAAAATTGGAAGATGGAAGAGGTGAGGTAGAAAAAAGGTTGTGACAATTAGGGATACTATATGAAAAACACTATAGCTGGCATGGAGGACACACTTAATAAATTGATGTTGCTGATACTGTTATTGTAATTATGTTGCCATATGTAGTCATAGATTAGAACACATAATTTGATCTGACACGTGACTGCAACTATGGGATATTTTGGCACTAAACTATTTAACTATTTTCAAATTATTCTTGCAACGTTTAAATGTTAACATTTAAAGAGAGATTGCTTAGACTTCTTACCTACATTTAAAAAAACTCCAAGGTAAACACCTAAATAAATAAGCAAAACAAAAACAATACTTATAGTATAAGAATAAGAGCAGTACCATGGACAATCAAAGCCAAGGTACTTTTGTATCATTACCTTGTGTGTTTTTTTCTTTTCTTTCTTTTTTTAATGTTTTCTGAATACTTTGACATGATGAGAATCTTCTAGAGATGGTTTCATCCTCTGATTTTTAAACAATTTTCTTTAGATAGAAGATCTTTTCCTTGTTAAGATTTCTGTAATTCTATGCCATGATGACATGGTATAATTAAGTTAATAAAAGCAAGTAAACAATTAGGAGGGAATTCAGCTTGTGTTTAAGAAAATAATGAGTGAGAAAGACATTTGTGAGGAAGAAAACAATTAATAAAGTGACTGAAGTGCCCCAGGGAAATATTAGCTTACAACGACTTCTTGTGCAGCCAGTCAATACAGGCAATTGGGCGGAGTTGAGGAAGATGGCGGAAGAGTAAGGCGCGAGGATCACCTTCCTCCCCAGAGATACATCAGAAATACATATCTACATGTAGAACTGCTCCTATAAAACACCCACTGAATGCTGGCAAAAGACCTCAGACCTCCCAAAAGGCAAGAAACTCTCCACGTACCTGGGTAGGGCAAAAGAAAAAAGAATAAAAAGAGACAAAAGGATAGGGACGGGACCTGCATCAGTGGGAGGGAGCTGTGAAGGAGGAAAGATTTCCACACACTAGGAGCCCCTTTATGGGTGGAGACTGCGGGTGGTGGAGCGGGGAAGCTTCAGAGCCGCGGAGGAGAGCACAGCAAGAGGGGTGAGGGGGACAAAGCGGAGAGATTCCCGCACAGAGGATCGGTGCCGACCGGCACTCACCAGCCCAAGAGGCTTGTCTGCTCCCAAGCCAGGGTGGGCGGGGCTGGGAGCTGAGGCTCGGGCTTCGGGTTGGAGTGCAGGGAGAGGACGGGGGTTGGCAGCGTGAACACAGCCTGAAGGGGTTAGTGCACCACGGCTAGCCGGGAGGGAGTCCGGGAAAAAGTCTGGACCTGCGGAAGAGACAAGAGACTTTTTCTTCCCTCTTTGTTTCCTGGTGTGCGAGGAGAGGGGATTCAGAGCTCTGCTTAAAGGAGCTCCAGAGACGGGCGCGTGATGCAAGGGCTGCTGCTGCTGCGACCAAGAAGCCTGTGTGCAAGCACAGGTCACTATCCACACGTCCCCTCTCGGGAGGCTGTGCAGCCCGCCACTGCCAGGGTCCCGTGATCCAGGGACAACTTCCCCGGGAGAATGCACGGCGTGCCTCAGGCTGCTGCAACGTCACGCCGGCCTCTGCTGCCGCAGGTTCGCCCCATATCCGTACCCCTCCCTCCCCGTGGCCTGAGTGAGCCAGAGCCCCCGAAGCAGCTGCTCCTTTACCCGGTCTTGTCTGAGGGAAGAACAGACGCCCTCAGGAGACCTACATGCAGAGGCAGAGCCAAATACAAAGCTGAACCCCGGGAGCTGTGCGAACAAAGAAGACAAAGGAACATTTCTCCCAGTAGCCTCAGGAGCAGCGGAATAAATCTCCACAATCAACCTGATGTACCCTACATCTGTGGAATACCTGAATAGACAACGAATCATTCCAAATTGAGGAGGTGGACTTTGAGAGCAAGATATATTATTTTTCCCCCTTTTCCTGTTTTTGTGAGTGTGTATGTATATGCTTCTGTGTGAGATTTTGTCTGTAAAGCTTTGCTTTCACCATTTGTCCAAGGTTCTGTCCGTCCGTTTTTTTTTTTTTTTTACTTTTTAAAAAAAATTATTCTTAATAATTACTTTTTATTTTAATGACTTATTTTATCTTTATTTTATTTTATCCTCTTTCTTTCTACTTTTTCTCCCTCTTATTCTGAGCTGTGTGGATGAAATGCTCTTGGTTCTCCAGCCAGGAGTCAGTGTTGTGCCTCTGAGGTGGGAGAGCCAACTTCAGGACACTGGTCCACAAGAGACCTCCCAGCTCCACGTAATATTAAATGGGCGAAAATCTCCAAGAGACCTCCATCTCAACACCAAGACCCAGCTTCACTCAACGACCAGCAAGCTACAGTGCTGGACACCCTATACCAAACAACTAGCTAGACAGGAACACAACCCCACCCATTAGCAGAGAGGCTGCATAAAATCATAATAAGGCCACAAACACCACAAAACACACTACCAGACATGGATCTGCCCACCAGATAGACAAGATCCAGCCTCATCCACCAGAACACAGGCACTAGTCCCCTCCACCAGGAAGCCTACACAACACACTGAGCCAACTTTAGCCACTGGGGAAAGACATCAAAAACAACGGGAACTATGAACCTGCAGACTGCAAAAAAGTGACCTCAAACACAGTAAGATAAGCGAAATGAGAAGACAGAGAAGCACACAGCAGATGAAGGAGCAAGATAAAAACCCACCAGACCTAACAAATGAAAAGGAAATAGGCAGTCTACCTGAAAAAGAATTCAGAATAATGATAGTAAAGAAGATCCAAAATCTTGGAAATAGAATAGAGAAAATGCAAGAAACCTTTAACAAGGACCTAGAAGAACTAAAGAAAAAACAGACAATGATGAAAAACACAATAAATGAAATTAAAAATACTCTAGAAGGGATCAATAGCAGAATAACTGAGGTACAAGAACAGATAAGAGATCTGGAAGATAAAATAGTGGAAATAAATACTGCAGGGCAGAATAAAGAAAAAGAATGAAAAGAACTGAGGGCAGTCTCAGAGACCTCTGGGACAACATTAAATGCACCAACATTCGAATTATAGGGGTCCTAGAAGAAAAAGAGAAAAACAAATGGACTGAGAAAATATTTGAAGAGATTACAGTTGAAAACTTCCCTAGAATGGGAAAGGAAAGAGTTAATCAAGTCCAGGAAGCACAGAGAGTCCCACACAGGATAAATCGAAGGAGAAACGTGCCAAGACACATATTAATCAAACTATCAAAAATTAAATACAAAGAAAATATATTAAAAGCAGCAAGAGAAAAACAACAAATAACACACAGGGGAATCCCCGTAAGGTTAACAGCTGATCTTTCAGCAAAACTCTGCAAGCCAGAAGGGACTGGCAGGACATATTTAAAGTGATGAAGGAGAAAAAACTACAACCAAGATTTCTCTACCCAGCAAGGATCTCATTCAGATTTGATGGAGAAATTAAAACCTTTACAGACAAGCAAAAGCTGAGAGAGTTCAGCACCACCAAACCAGCTGTACAACAAATGATAAAGGACCTTCTCTAGGGAAGAAACACAAGAGAAGGAAAAGACCTACAATAACAAACCCAGAACAATTAAGAAAATGGTAATAGGAACATACATATCAATAATTACCTTAAATGTAAATGGATTAATGCTCCCACCAAAAGACACAGACTGGCTGAATGGATCCAAAAACAAGACCCATATATATGCTGTCTACAAGAGACCCACTTCAGACCTAGGGACACATACAGACTGAAAATGAGGGGATGGGAAAACATATTCTAATGGGAATCAAAAGAAAGCTGGATTAGCAATTCTCATATCAGACAAAATAGACTTTAAAACAGACTATTACTAGAGACAAATAAGGATACTACATAATGATCAAGAATTCAAACCAAGAAGAAGATATACCAATTGTAAATATTTATGCACCCAACATAGGAGCACCTCAATACATAAGGCAAATACTAACAGCCATAAAAGGGGCAATTGACAGTAGCACATTCATAGTAGGGGACTTTAACACCCCACTTTCACCAATGGACAGATCATCCAAAATGAAAATAAATAAGGAAACACAAGCTTTAAGTGATACATTAAACAAGATGGACTTAATTGATATTTATAGGGTACTCCATCCAAAAACAACAGAATACACACTTTTCTCAAGTGCTTCTGGAACATTCTCCAGGATAGATCATATCTTGGGTCACAAATCAAGCCTTAGAAAATTTAGGAAAATTGAAATTTTATCAAATTGTATACCGATCACAATGCTATGAGATCGGATATCAATTACAGGAAAAGATCTGTAAAAAATACAAGCACATGGAGGCTAAATAATACACTACTTAAGAATGAAGTGATTACTGAAGAAATCAAAGAGGAAATAAAAAAAAATACCTATAAACAAATGACAATGAAGACAGGACGACCCAAAACCTAAGCGATGCAGCAAAAGCAGTTCTAAGAGGGAACTTTATAGCAATACAATCCTACCTTAAGAAACAGGAAACATCTCAAATAAACAATCTAACCTTGCACCTAAAGCAATTAGAGAAAGAAAAAGAAAAAAACCCAGAGTTAGCAGATGGAAGCAGAAGGTCAGATCAGAAATAAATGAAAAAGAAATGAAGGAAATGATAGCAAAGATCAATAAAACTAAAACCTGGTTCTTTGAGAAGATAAAAAATTGATAAACCATTAGCCAGACTCATCAAGAAAAAAAGGGAGAAGACTCGTCAGTAGAACTAAAAATGAAAAAGGGGAAGTAACAACTGACACTTCAGAAATACAAAAGATCATTAGAGATTACTACAAGCAACTCTATGACAATAAAATGGACAACCTGGAAGAAATGGATAAATTCTTAGAAATGTACAACCTGCTGAGACTGAACCAGGAAGAAATAGAAAATATGAACAGACAAATTACAAGCACTGAAATTGAAACTGTGATTAAAAATATTCCAACAAACAAAATCCCAGGACCATATGGCCTCACAGGTGAATTCTATCAAGCATTTAGAGAAGAGCTAAAACCTATCCTTCTCAAGCTCTTCCAAAATATAGCAGAGGGAGGAACACTCCCAAACTCATTCTATGAAGCCACCATCACCCTGATACCAAAACCAGACAAAGATGTCACAAAGAAAGAAAGCTACAGGCCAATATCACTGATGAATATATATGCAAAAATCCTCCACAATTTACTAGCAAACAGAATCCAACAGCACATTAAAAGGATCATATACCATGATCAAGTGGGGTTTATTCAAGGAATGCAAGGATTCTTCAATATATGCAAATCAACCAACTTGATACACAATTAACAAATTGAAGGAGAAAAACCATATGATCATCTCAATAGATGCAGAGAAAATTTTTGACAAAATTCAACACCCATTTATGATAAAAACTCTCCAGAAAGTAGGCATAGCGGGAAATTTCCTCAATATAATAAAGTCCATGTATGACAAACCCACAGCCAAAATCATCCTCAATGGTGAAAAACTGAAACCCTTTCCACTAAGATCAGGGACAATACAAGGTTGCCCACTCTCACCACTCTTATTCAACATAGTTTTGGAAGTTTTAGCCACAGCAATCACAGAAGAAAAGAAACAAAAGGAATCCAAATTGGAAAAGAAGAAGTAAAGCTGTCACTGTTTGCAGATGACATATACTATACATAGGGAATCCTAAAGATGCTACCAGAAAACTGCTAGAGCTAATCAATGAATTTGGTAAAGTAGCAGGATACAAAATTAATGCACAGAAATCTCTGGCATTCCTATACACTAATGATGAAGACTCTGAAAGTGAAATTAAGAAAACACTCTCATTTACCATTGCAACAACAGAATAAAATATCTAGGAATAAACCTACCTAAGGAGACAAAAGACCGGTATGCAGAAAATTATGACACTGATGAAGGAAATTAAAGATGATACAAACAGATGGAGAGATATATCATGTTCTTGGATTGGAAGAATCAACATTGTGAAAATGACTCTACTACCCAAAGCAATCTACAGATTCAATGCAATCCCTATCAAAGTACCACTGGCATTTTTCACAGAACTAGAACAAAAAAATTCACATGGAATTTGTATGGAAACACAAAAGACCCCAAATAGTCAAAACAATCTTGAGAACGAAAAATGGAGCTGGAGGAATCAGGCTCCCTGACTTCAGACTATACTACAAAGCTACAGTAATCAATACAGTATGGTACTGGCACAAAAACAGAAAGATAGATCAATGGAACAGGATAGAAAATCCAGAGGTATACCCATGCACATGTGGTTACCTTATTTTTGATAAAGGAGACAAGAATATACAGTGGAGAAAAGACAGCCTCTTTAATAAGTGGTGCTAGGAAAACTGGCCAGGTACATGTAAAAGTATGAAATTAGAACACTCCCTAACACCATACACAAAAATAAACTCAAAATGGATTAAAGACCTAAAAATGTAAGGCCAGACACTATCAAACTCTTAGAGGAAAACATTGGCACAACGCTCTATGACATAAATCACAGCAAGATCCTTTTAACCCACCTCCTAGAGAAATGGAAATAAAACGAAAAATAAACAAATGGGACCCTAATGAAACTTCAAAGCTTTTGCACAGCAAAGGAAACCATAAACAAGACCAAAAGATAACCCTCATAATGGGAGAAAATATTTGCAAATGAAGCAACCGACAAAGGATTAATCTCCAAAATTTACAAGCAGCTGATGCAGCTCAATAATGAAAAAACAAAGAACCCAATCCAAAAATGGGCAGATCTAAATAGACATTTCTCCAAAGGAGATATAGTGATTGCCAACAAACACATGAAAGAATGCTCAACATCTTTAATCATTAAAGAAATGCAAATCAAAACTACAATGAGATATCATCTCACATTGGTCAGAATGGCCATCATCAAAAAATCTAGAAACAATAAATGCTGGAGAGGGTGTGGAGAAAAGGGAACACTCTTACTTTGTTGGTGGGAATGTAAGTTGATAGAGCCAGTATTGAGAACAGTATGGAATTTCATTAAAAAACTACAAATAGAACTACCATACGACCGAGCAATCCCACTACTGGGCATATACCCTGAGAAAACCATAATTCAAAAAGAGTCATGTACCACAATGTTCATTGCAGCTCTATTTACAATAGCCAGGACATGGAATCAACCTAAGTGTCCATCAGCAGATGAATGGATAAAGAAGATGTGGCACATATATACAATGTAATATTACTCAGCCATAAAAAAAAAGACATTGAGTTATTTGTAGTGAGGTGGGTGGACCTAGAGTCTATCATACAGAGTGAAGTAAGTCAGAAAGAGAAAAACAAATACTGCATGCTAACACATATACGTGGAATCTAAGAAAAAAAAAAAAAGGTCATGAAGTACCTAGGGGTAAAATGGGAATAAAGATACAGACCTACTAGAGCATGGACTTGAGTATATGGGGATGGGGCAGGGTAAGCTGTGACAAAGTGAGAGAGTGGCATGGACATATAAACACTACCAAACGTAAAATAGATAGCTAGTGAGAAGCAACTGCATAGCACAGAGAGATCAGTTAGGTGGTTTGTGACCACCTAGAGGGGTGGGATAGGGAGGGTGGGAAGGAGGGAGATGCAAGAGCCAAGAGATATGGGAACATATGTATATGTATAACTGATTCACTTTGTTTTAAAGCAGAAACTAACACACCATTGTAAAGCAATTATACTCCAATAAAGATGTTAAAAACAAAAAACAAAAAACAGACAATTGATGCAGTGACAGACTTTACAGGGAACATTAAAAGGCCCAGATGGCTCAAGTTTACGTGTTTACAGAGTAGTTGGGAAAGGCAGTTCTGCAAGTTCCACTCAGTTAACTAGAAGAATTTTAGTTCTGAGGACAAGAACAAAGTTGAAAAAGGGTGGGACAGGAAGGAAAAGAAAAAGAGAAAGGAGACAAGTGAAAGTAAGATGAAAAGATGGTGAGGTTGAAATGATAAGGGAGAAGATGAGAAAGTAAAATAAATATAGCAAAGAGAAAGAGGGGTGAAGGAAGATGAAAATGGGATTTGGAAATAACAATAAAAAACAAGAAAAGACTGGTAAAGATGTTCTGGTTTTCTAGTAACTAATGTCTTAGTTTTAATTTTTTTATGCTATATTGGAAATAAATAGTTTGAGGAAAAAGGGAAAGGAAGTATTTTAAGCAACTTCAACTCTGCACCATTCCATTGCCTTACAACAGTGACTTTTATGTTGTAGTTAGAATAGCTTTGGGATTCATCTACAATGTGGTTTGCTATGGTTCTGTGACAAAAACATTAAAAAATGCCACCTCCTAAATAAGGTGTTTATGAAGAGTGATATTAGATTGTTTACATAATGGCATATCTGGCCAATGGTTGGGTTAAAATTAATTCTCAAAGAATGAAGTGAGCAATTATAAACTTTGAATAGGTAGAAAAATAATTCTGGTGTTTACAAACCTAACAATGACATAAATCAGTTTAATCATTTGAATTAAGGGCAGGGTTCCCCAATAATGGCACTATTGACATTTAGACTAGATAATTCTCTCTGGGGGGAGAGCTGTCTTCTGCATTGTAAAATGTACGGTACCCTTGACCTCTACCCACTAGATGCTAGTAACAAAACTTTTCTTACCCCCCACCAGAATTGTGACAATCAAAAATGTCTTCAGATATTGCCAAATGTCCT
Source organism: Lipotes vexillifer (assembly GCF_000442215.2). Taxonomy (NCBI): domain Eukaryota; kingdom Metazoa; phylum Chordata; class Mammalia; order Artiodactyla; family Lipotidae; genus Lipotes; species Lipotes vexillifer. The sequence goes on along the minus strand of NW_006796981.1, from coordinate 689,017 downwards.
CAGTGAGGAAAATTGCCTCCAGTGGAGAACCACTGGATTAGAGGCATTGACAGAAGTTTACCAATTCAATATATCAAGAAAAAAAGTTGGATAGATTTAAATTAATATACCATACATCTGTGCTCCCTCATTTGAGATTGTTCTAAAATATTTTCATAACTGTTATTCCTTTCTTAATTCATGCACATTCCTTGAGAGAAAATCAGGGCAGATGATATTATACCTCTTTTTCCAAGGAAAACTGAGATACAGAAGAAAAGTGGGCTGTACAAATCACACAATGTCTTAGTTTGGCTTCTCCCAGAAGACGACCCTGAGAAATTATTGTTCTGCAAGTAGTTTATTTGAGAGATGCTCCCAGGAAACCTCAGTTGAAGAAGTAAATAAAGAAAGGTAGGCAAACAATAAATTAATTCATCATTGCATTGAACTGAAGTTTAATCCTGCTGAGAAACTCTGAGAACCAGTGTAAGATACACCTCAATTTATCTCATCTGAGGGACAAAGTACTGAAGTATTTATATACAAATTCATATCAGTAATTAATTAGGGGCTGACACTGGGATGAGGATGTGGTAGATGGAATAATGACCCTCCCGACAGTGTCCACTTCTTAATACCTGGAACATGTGAAGATGTTACCTTACATGGAAAAATAGACCTTCCATGGAAGATTAAGTTTTGGATCTCAACATGTGGAGATTATCCTGTTATCCAGGTTGCCTCAGTGCAGTCCCAAGTGTCTTTATACATAAAAGAAGGAGGCAGGAAAATTAGAGTCAGAGAAGAAGATATGACAATGGTGTCAGAGTCGGAGTACTGCAATGTGAGGAAGACTCATCTGTTTATTACTGGCTTTGAAGATAAAAGGGGGCCATGACAGAAAAAGAGACACAGATGTAGAGAACAAATGTATGGACACGAAGGGGGAAAGAAGGGGTGGTAAAAATTGGGAGATTGAGATGGACGTATATACACTAATATGTATAAAATAGATAACTAATAAGAACCTGCTGTATAGCACAGGGAACTCCACTTTGCTGTATAGTAAAAACTAACACAACATTGTAGTACAACTCTACCTCAATAAACATTAAAAAAAAAAAGAAAAAAGAATGAGATGGGAGTGACATCTGGAAATTTGCAGTGCACAGGTCATACAAAGACTAACAGCTTGCACCTCCTCCCCTGGAAGCCCAGCCACCGGCTGTGGGGAAGTCCAGGCTGGGTTACTGAATGATTTCAGACCACAGGAAGAGAGTCCTGGAAGACGAGAGGCCACGTCAGTCATTCCACATGAATAAGCCCAGCTGACACTACATGGAGAAGAAGTGCCCAGCAAATCCTGCATGAATTCCTGACTCACAGAGTTGTGGAAAAGAACAAATTGCTGTTGTGTTAAGCCACTACGTTTGGGGTGGTTGGTTAAGCAGCAATAAATAATGACTACAGTGGGGATAAAGGGGAGGACACAGTGCTGAGCTGCTTGCCACAGAAGAGGACAGCATGAGTAAAATGAGAATGCATGTACAGAGTATTTGGAGGTGCCCTAAACTGAGTATATCAATCTGGCTAGAGAGCTGTTTCAGATTAGCAATTGAAGAATGTAGATCAATAAACTGGGCCCAGGTAACTTTAATGTGGGAGGGAGATCTTCAAGACTCTTCATCAATGCCCTCTGCAGCATTGCTGTCAGTGCCCTGTCAGCAGACCCCTACCCTTTTGCTTCAGTGTGCACCAGGTCAACATCCAACCACCAGCACCAGCATTTCATTGCCTAAGTGTTTTGTTGTTGTAGTTTGGCTCCTGAAGCCCTTCTGCCTATGCAAACAAGACAGAAATACTGTGGAAAGAATGCCTGTGAGTCTAATGACTGATGGGAGTTGGTGTATAAATATCTCAGCTCAGAGGGACTCACCCTAAGGCAGGTGTTCTACACTGGGTCCCAGAGTTCCCTTGGTAGAATTAAATCCCAGTTGCCCACAATGGTAACTTGGTTCATAATGCACTTTAATGGCTACCTTCCCTTCCCTGTCATTTAACCCCACTTCCTACTGGTATTTCCTTCCTATTGTAGGTCCTGAGATCACCTCCCAATAAACTGCTTTCCTTTGGAGAACTCCCCCCCAAAAATGGGGGGCATGAGCCAAGGAATATGGGAAGAATGTGGAAAAAGCAAGAAAATGAATTCTTCCTTAAGGCCTCCAGAAAGGAATGGAGCCCTGCAAACACCTTGATTTTAGCCCAGTAAGACCCATTTCAGACTTCAATTAGTATTTTTAAGCCACTAAATATGTGGTAATTCATTATGTATACAATAGGAAACTAATAGAGGGGTGATTATTTCTTTAGTACTTCTGACCTGTAGTATGCTCAGTTAGAGAGATGTGCAAGTTCTGGCAGTCACAAGTTGGGCTGGCACAGTGCAGTGGAAGGGGCCACAAGGTACGGAGATGGGCTCCAAATCTGCCTGCAACACAACCTGTAGTGGCAGAACTAAGTCTTGAATTTACAGTTTTTGACTCCCAATTCAGTCTATTCTATTATACCATCAATGTTAAATAAAGCCACAAAATCACTATTCTAAGTAAAAAGCTTAGTTTTTAAAACTATATTTCAGTCAGTGTCCATTGATGAAAGCCTCTTCTCTACCTGGTTGCTCAGTGGAAAAATTTAATATGGAAACTGACTACAAAGGTGTTGGGAGAAAATGCAGAGGAAGTGGAAACAGCTCATAGATTAGCAACATCATAAAGCTTCTGCCACCTTAAGTCTGGAGCAACAAAGGCAGGAGTGGTGTTCTCAGAACCCAAGGGATGAGCTCACACAACAGGAGCTAGGATGATGCATGTACAGCTCTATATATTTCTGAATTGTTGTATCAAATAATTTGCCACTGATGACCTACTCTACTGGAAGAGAACAATGATATGGTTAATGTAAACATTTTAAGAACAGGTTACTATGTGATTAATATTTTTAGTAGTTATTTTAACTCCTTAATTAGGTTGAAGAACATTGGAAACATGGAAAGGAGCATCTTTGCATTCTTGGAAGTTCAGCACCCTGAATAATTACTGTACATTTTTACTAAGCTAGTGGTTTTCTTTAAGGAATCTAAGATGACAACTGAGGTTGGTTTTCTTCCCATCCAAGACTGTTTGCTCACTTTAGCTACATTCCCACAGATGCAGATAGATCTTGGAGAAAAATATCTTCAATAAGGTTTGTTTCCATCAGCATCTCAGCAGGCAAC
>NW_006796981.1:630657-685669 GCF_000442215.2 Lipotes vexillifer | reverse complement strand
CAGCAGGAAACAGCACCATCAAATGGAGAGTTGAGGAGAGTTTAACGAAAAGACTATTTACAAATTTATAGGAGGTTGAGGAAAACCAACAGGGGATGACAAAGCACATAGGGTTATTAACATCAGGGAGTTTTTATCACCCCTTAGATAAATGGAGCAAGGGGAGGTAGAATTTACCAGAAGAGGAAGGGTCTGTGGCTGTAGATGTGGCTTTCTTGTGGGAGAGGGGCCACCCAAACCAATGCATGACCTATGAGGGAGGAATGCAGTCACTGCCAACCAAAGCCTGAAATGAGGGAGCTGGCAGAAAACACCCTGATTCCACTCTCTGCTCTCCCTCCTTTCCTCCCTTCCTCCTTCATCTCTCCAGGCATCTCCTGCTTATTTAGTGCTTCTCTTTGGCCAAACCCAATTGGAAACCAGTGGGCAAAGGAACCCATTGTGGCAAGCCTCAGAGCAGAGTGGAAAAGGGTCTGGAGGGGCAAAAGGAGAATATCCAGGTGATAATTACCTCAAGAAACACTCGAGGTAATTAATTAATTAATTAATACAATTAATTGTTAATTGTATTAACAACAATTCCTCTAACAATCAAAATAATTTTGAATTTGTAATCCTTCAGACACAAATCAGAATTCACATATTTTGAAAAAAGAGAAAAAATTTGCTATGTAATTGAAAGCATAAATATAATTTATTTGGGGTGGGAAGTTGTCACAACCTTCCTGATATAAAGATATGAAAGCACTTTGAAGGCTTTTACATGCAGATAATGAATTTGGTAGTTTAAATAACTTTTATCCATATTTTTAAAAAAGCAAACATACCCCCAAAGTGCTGTCAGTCCTTCTTTGCTTATCCAGAGATGAATGTAATTCACCTTGCTTTAAAAAATATATTTGAATGCACTTTTTACTATCCAGTTGGCTTTCCCAAACCCAGTCTGACAGTCAGGGATTGTCTATGATCACATGCTTGTCTCTGGTATGTCTATTCTGGACATGACAACAGCCATTACATAAGCAAAACATGGAGAGTCTGATATCTCACTTGATCTTGTATATTATTTCTTTTCCTTTGTGTTAGCTCTTCTGCACCTGTGTTTGAGTTAACTCTTGGCTCTGAGGACATTTGGAGGATGATTAGAATATTTAAAAAGCAGTGAGTAAATGGATCTCATAATAAGTTGATTGTCTGTGTAGCCAGACGGAAGAGCTTGTTGTATTGGTACAGGAGCTCAAAGGAAGCACCCCTTTTGAGAAGCTAATAAACTTCCACCTTTTCAGGTCTGACCTGGTCATTTGGTACTAGAGACCACGGGGTCATGCGCAGGACAAAAAGCTTCCTCTAGAACCTTTGTTGGAAGTATTTTGTTTTGAAAGAGCAAATATTAAGCTGGAGGATTTAGTCACTGGGTGAAGACTTGGGAATGGATTGGACAGGATTGAGGGGGTGGCATTTTATTTTATATATTGGGATTGAACCTCTCCCTTCAGCCAGAATAACAAGGAGGAGGAAGGATGAGAAGAGGAAGGGTGTAGAGAGAAGGACAGAGAGAGAGCCAGAAATTCTAATATAGATGGAGTCAATGGCATAAACATTTTTGTTTACTCCTTCATCCTTTCCCATCACTGTCTCTCTTTTTTGGTGCTCCTGTTGCTTCCTGAATTTCCCCTATCACAGTACTAACAAAATGCACTGTGATTGCTTAATTTTCTTCTAGACCAGCACTTCCAATAATTCTTTCTGTAATGATGGGAATGTTCTGTATCTGCACTGAGGTTATTGAGTAGTAGAAATGTGGCTAGTGTGACTGAGGGGCTGAAATTTAAATTTTACTTAATTTTAATTAATTTAAATTTTACTTAATTTTACTTAATTTAAATTAAATAGTCACATGTGGCTAGTTGCTACCATATTGAACCTCAGAGATCTAGACTATCTGCTTTGTGAGGATGGGGACCACATAGGTTATCACAGTGTGCCTGAATAATAGTAGGCAATCAAGAAATCTTTGTTGTTGTAGGAAGGAAGGAAGGAAGGAAGGAAGGAAGGAAGGAAGACAGGGAGGAAGGGTGGAGTGATCTTACAAGTGGACAAGTGAAGGTTGTGACTGTGAAGGATGCTGAACACCAAGACCATGTACCTCTTGGGCTGGAAAAGTTATTTTCTGCTCTATAAAAATAACTTCAAAGCACTAACTCAGATTTGAGATTTTGAAGGACAGAACCTCAGTCTAAAAATTTATTAATGTTTTTCTTCTCCAGGATCTCCACTGTATTTTCTCTGAGTTTTTGGATGTGATACAGTGAGTGCTTTTTGAGGAGAATTATTGTCTAGAACTCTGAGGGGATGTCATAGTTACTCCCAGCAGTTTGGTGTCTTGGTCAGCGTGTCCCATGAGAAGATCAAACACCTGGGATGAAGTGGTGGCCCTGCCTGTCATAAGCTGTGTGACATTAAGCTCTTAACTTCCCATGTGTCAGTTATACCTTTGTAAGATTGTCAGGTTAAATGAGCTGATTCCTAAGCTTAGGGCTGACACTGTAAATAGGTATCAGGTACTTTAAAAAAAGCAGAGCCATTTAATATAACTTTATTTCTAAAAAACATGTTTTTAGTTATCCACTTGCCAGTGTGAAGGATTTTCCAGCTTTAGGTTGGGTATCACAAACTGACAAACTGAGAAGGATGCAATTAGTAGGGAAAAAACATCTGTGATGACCCAAACTTGCAGTAACATTTCTTTTTTAAAGGGCAGCTGAAACTATTTTAGAAGCATTGGCTTGACTATGTAAATAAACACTGACTTATTTAAGTTATTGTAACTACTGAATTCAATATTTACAATACTAAATTTAAAGGCATTCATTACTAATGTGTAGCTTCAAATGGAGTATGAGTCATTTATTTTATCCCTTTAAAAAGATAAAACGTCTTCTTTAAAAGATAAGAAAATCTACTAATTAAATTTTATAGCCAAATCAATACATTTTTAAAACGTAGAAGTAATGTGCACAATAAACAAAATTTGGAAAAAAGAGGAGAAAATTTCACCAATTGTTTCCCCTCAATGTTACCTAGACTATGGTTAATATTTTCATGTATTTTTTTTCTGTTCATGCTTTTTATCATCTTAATTATGCCATATATACTATATGTATATGTTGCTTACATTTTAATGATAAATTGTGAAATGTTTCAGACCTCCAAGAAAGTATAGCAAGTTATAACACACATCATGTATTTGCCACCCAGATTTCAGAGATAGGTTTGACATATTTGTTTCAAGCCTTTTTGCTTTTAAATAATAAGGTAGTAGTGATATAGCACCAAACTCATTCTATTCCTTCCTCTCTTTCCCTTATAAAATTATTTTCTATTCCTTGTCCACGTTTTCCTACTTTTTCTTACAAACATATAATTCCACAAACAATTTATAGTATTGTCTTATGGGTTAAAAATATGCATAAATATTGTCATCTGCAACCTGCATTTTTCATTCAATATAAAGTTTTGAAATGTATCCATGTTGGTACGTATAAATCTAGTTCATCCATTTTAACTGCTATATGGCATTCCATTTATGAATTGCCCACAGTAACTTAACCTATTTAACTGTAATATAAGTTAGTTCCTTCTATAATTTTTGCTATTATGACAACTTTGTAACAAACATCTTTTACACATTTTTTTATGCCTGAGAATTTTTTTTAGGGTAGATATAGAGTTTGATAGATTGTATGGTAGGAATGTCTTCAAATGTATTAGATATTGCCAAATTACTCTTCCAAGTAATTGAACCAATTTACACCCCAGTCTCATTTCATCTTATTTTCACTGAGGATTGCTAGTTTTGGACTTTTAAGCTTGGTTAATTTGATGAGTATAAAGTAGCATCTTACCATTTTTCTAAATTTGTACTTCACTATTTCACTGATTTCTGGTGAGGTTGAAGAATCTTTGAAGCAGGAGATAGATGGGTTGCAGGCTGAGCAGCTGGAGTTTGTCCCCTGTGGACTGATACTCCAAGATGAAGGTAGGAGAAGCTGAGCTCTGCCCAGATAAGAGATAAGAGACCACATATTTCTCATTCTCCAAGTCAAGGAGACCTTCCCAACTAAAAAGCTCCTTGGAGGTCAAAAAGGGGAGTGATGTCAACCTACCCATAGGCTTCTTCACTGGAATCCACCTTGGCTAAGAAATGTGCACGCACACAGGGGAGGATCCTGAGATGTACCAAATATGAACTCAGAACCAGGCAAATCAAAATGATTGGACAAAGGAAACTCGGAAGAAATGACCCATATAAGTGATTTCAACTGCCACAAGGGTGCAACTCTCTCTCTGAGTCTACTTGTGTGTCTATCCACATGTACTCTTTTTCCTCCTAATAAACACTTTTCTTGTTTCACTACTTTTCTTTGTGGGAATTCTTTTCTGCAAAACCAAAGGGCCAGCTCCGTGTCACTGACCACTGGTTTGAGGGCTAGGATTCAGTGCTCTCACTGCTGCAGCCCAACCTCAATCTCTGGCTGGGAACTGAAACCCTGCTTCTAGTGGCTGCAGGCCGAGGCCACCCGAGATCACATTTGGTGCCGAAACCCGTGAATTCAAGGTAAACAGTGGGCTTCTCCCAGCTTCGGCTTGAGGCCCCTGACTTTAGCTCTTGCCCTCTCTCTCTTGCTCTCCTCTTTGCTTTCTTTTAAAGACCCACAGGGCATAAACTCGGTTCCCTCACTGCATTATGGCTCCCCATCAAAATTGGGGGTGCCGTGGGTATTTCTCAGGTCATGCAGATTCAAATAACGCTTAGATAACAGCTGACGCTGTCCTGTGGAACCTGGTGGAAATGTGATTTCCGATGTGAAGGAGTCTCTCTCTCTCTCCACACCCCCCCCATCCCCCTGTACAGAACCCTCCACTATGCTTTTCCTTCCCACCTTAGTCACACAGCAAGGTCTCTTTCTCACTTCATATCTCTGTGACGTTTTAGGGAAGGATTTCCGGGACATAATCCCTAAAATACGTCCCCGCCACTGCCAAACTCACCGTTGCCTGTGTCAGACAAAATCATCAGACGATTCCCAATTCTATTTTAGCTACCAGACAGATAGGGCAAAGGTTTTTGTGTTCTTCTGCTGTCTAGTCTTTCACCTCACTCAATGTCCCAAATTTTACTATGAAAGTTTCTCTGCCTCCTGACCCTCAAGCCTTGAACCCTGTTCTGTCTTCCATAGCACCCAACTCCAATTTCTACAAGGGCTCTTTTTTGCATCTATCAGACCCCCTTTACTCCAGACTTTTGCAGCTTACACACTGCTACGGACAGCCTATTGGCTGGCCACTCCCCAGAAGCCTGAATTATAAACTTTGTAGTTGCTCAGTTGCAAGGAATACACCCCAGCATAGGAAGATTTATCATAGGACATAAGCTCTATAGACAATAGACCCCTCCTAAGGCATGTCCTGGCAACCAGTCTGCCCTGGTTCAAATGTCCTCCCTTGGCCCCATGGGGGGCCACCTTGTGCAAGGTACCAAGGAATACCAGAGATGGCTGGTCAGGAATTGATGGGAGAGTAGAGGACACTTGAAACCCCATCTGGTTTGAAGGGAATTTGGGGGATGCCCTGACACCTTCAGGTTAAAGCCTCCTGGTAAATGTTTCTGGGATGCTGGATTCCATTTCTAGGAGAGCTCTCTTTTTCTTGGTTTTAGGTTACCAACATGGGAGGATATACCTCTGGAGTATATCCTTAAGAATTGGAATTTTTTTTTTAAATAGAGGGGCTAAGAAAGGAAAAACTTGTTTTACTGTAACAGTGCCTGGCCTTTGTATAAGTTGGCAAACAGAGAAAAATGGCCTGAAAACTGGTCTCTAACTTACAATATCATTCTGCAATTGGATCTTTATTGCCACAGGATGGGAAAGTGGACTGAGGTTCCCTATATTCAGACTTTCATGATCCTTTACCAAACTCCTGCCCTATATGGCTCTTGTAGTCAAAAACCTGGGGAACCAGAAAACTCTCCTGACATTTTAGATGATTCCCTTCTAATCCCTCCCATCTCTCAGGGGGGAAACCAAGCTCCCCCTACTCCTGACAGTATGTACTTCTCTGGATCCACCCACTTCTCCAGAGTCACCTACCTTTCCCAGTCCCTCGGACCAATCCCAAACTCCACCTCTATATGTCCCTCCATACCCTCCGTTACCCCAAGAAAGAGAGACTAGTCCCTCTTGGGTAACTCACAGGGGAGCTTCCTATCACCCAAGATTAGGAAAATTATGCCCTCTTAGGGAAGTGGCAAATGGTAAAGAGACAATTAGAGTACATGTGTCCTTCTCTTTAACCAACTTAGCCCAATGCAAACAGAGAGCAGGATGATGTTCTGAAGACACTAGTAAGTTTGGTGAAGGGTTTCATGCCCTAACTCTGGTCTATGATTTAACTTGGAATCATGTCCAAGTAGTCCTATCTACTTGTTGTACTCCTGAGGAAAAACAGAGAATTTGGACAGCGGCGCAGGGGCACGCTAACCAGTTTGCCAGAGACCAACCCAAACATTATGCTGTGGGTGGAGACATGGTCCCAAATCAGAAACCCCCTTGGAATTATAATTCCCAGGAGGGAATGGAAACCAGGAGGCACATGATTCAATGTATATTAGAAATGATGAGAAAGTGTATCAAAAAGTCAGTTAACTATGAAAGGTTTAAAGAAAAGACCCAAGAAGAAACAACAAATCCAGCCCTCTTTCATGAGAGGTGTGTGGAGGATTTAGAAAGTATATCAGCATAGATTCCTCCACTTCCAAAGGTCATTCTCTGCTGGGACAACAGTTTATCAGCCAGTCCACCCCTGATATTAGGCAGAAACTCCAAAAGTTATAGTTAGGCCCACAAATCCCCATGCCCCAACTCCTGGATATGGCTTTTGGGTTATTTAATAATTGTGTTTAAGCTGAGGAGGAAGAGAGAACCCAACGTGAGGAAAGACAGGCCAAGGCTCATGCAAAACTGATAGCCATTGCTGTTAGTCATGCCTTGCAACCTCAGGACAACCCAAGGGGGCCAAGATAGTTCAACTATCCATCTAGAAGTAAGACCAACAAAGGGGAATGCTTCAAATGCAAGTCAACTGGCCACTGGGCCTGAGATTGCTAGAAAGAGCCCCCAGGGCCATGCCCAGCCTGCAAACAAAGAGGTCATTGGAAGAGGGACTGGTCTCAGTCCCGAAGGAAAAGGGGAGCTCCTGCTCCTGAGATGGCCATGCTGGATGACTGAGGTGGCCCAGGGATTTTGGCGGCCCCCCCAAATGAGATGTCTATCTCCATCAAGGAGCCCTGGGTGGTCCTTGATGTGGCAGGTAAAATGATTGATTTTTTAATTGATATGGGAGCAATTTACTCTGTCCTAATTTCTCGTGCTGGACCTCTTTCCTCTAAAAGCTATATTGTGACTGGTGTCGATGGAAAGCCTCACACCCTTTACTTTACTGGACCTCTCACTTGCCAATTTGAGCAGTGGTTGATTTCACATGCCTTTTTATTTGTACCTGAGTGTCCCACCCCACTACTGGGGAGAGACTTTCTGAGCTCCCTTGGGGCCATACTATGGTTAGGAGACCCTGAGCAGCCCCTTATCTTGACTCTGACTAAGACAGACCAGCCAGAAGAGAAAGGTCCTATTCCCAGCCATATTCTACAGACAGTGGACCCTTCAGTATGGGACAAAGGAATCACTTGAAGGGCCATAAATGTCCAACCTGTAAGAATTAGTCTCAGGTCAGAAGCTGCCTACCCTAACAAGAGACAATACCCCATAAAGGTGGGAGCGAAGAAGGGTTTACAACCCATCGCAGATAAATTCTTAAAACATGGCCTTTTGGTGCCCTGCCAGTCTCCATGAAATACTTCTATTTTGCCACTTGTTAAGTCAAATGGGGAATATGGGAAGGTACAAGACCTTAGAACAGTAAATGTCACAGTGGTCCCTATACATCCCCTTGTGGCCAATCCTTATAACATTAGACCAAATCCCTGAGGACACCAAATGTTTTACTGTGCTCAACCTCAAGGTTGCCTTTTTTATTCATCCCAGTTCATTCCTCATCACAATATCTGTTTGCCTTCCAGTGGACTAACCCCAGTTCAGGCCAAAGGCAACAGTATACCTGGACTGCCTCAAGGGTTTTAGGACAGCCCACACTTATTCGCCTAGGCCCTAGGAAAGGAACTAAAGAAAATACACCTAAAAGAAGGTGCTATTATACAGTATGTAGATGACATATTAATATGTAGTCCCACCATGAAGGCCTCAGATCAGAATGCCATTGAAGTCCTTAATTTCCTTGGGGCCCTGGGTTAAGGTCTCTCAGACAAAGGCACAAATCTCAAAGTAATGAGTTAAATATCTGGGATATATTATAAACCCTGGAAGTAGACAGTTATCTCCAGATAGAAAACAAGCTATATTAGGCCCAGTCACTCCACAGACAAAGAAAACAAGCTATATTTGGCCCAGTCACTCCACAGACAAAGCAAACAAGCTATATTAGGCCCAGTCACTCCACAGACAAAGAAACATCTTCATACATTTATGAGCATGGCAGGATTTTGTAGAATTTGGATTCCAGAATTTGGGCTAATGTCTAAGCCCCTATATGAAGCCACTAAAGGCACAGATACAGAATCATTACTTTGGAATGGAGAATAGAAAAAGTCTTTTAATGATATCAAGCAGGCCCTCACCAGATCCCCTGCTTTGAGTCTCCACAATTTGAAAAAGCCATTCATCTTGTAAGTGGCTGAAAAGCAGGGGACAGCTCTGGGGGTCCTTATACAGAAGCTAGGGGAAGTTCCTCAGACTATAGACTCTTTTCCCAAGCAACTAGATTCTATGGCCTGAGGTTGGCGTAGCTGCCTCCGGGCAGTAGCTGTCACTGCTTTATTAGTGGAAGGTGCTGACAAGCTTACCTTTGGACAGCCTCTGGAAGTCCAGACCCCTCATCAAGGACAAGGAATTCTAAAGATAAAAAGCCACCACTGGCTAACTGGAGGCTGCCTTATTAAGTACCAGGCTTTACTCCTTGACTGCCTAGAGTTAACCCTCAAAACTTGCCACACCCTCAACCCAGCTACATTAATGCTTGCCAAAAGCTCAGAGCTAACCCATTCTTACCTCAAGACCTTTGACCAGAGCTATGACTGTAGCTCTGATCTAACAGACCAGACCATAGAAAACCCTGAGGAAGAATTGTTTACTGATGGCAGTAGTTTGGAGATGGAGTCAGGAGGGTAGGGTATGCTATCATGAGTGCTCATAGCAACATAGGAGCAAAACCTTCACCACCTAACACCTCAGCTCAAAAGGCTGAACTGATAGCTCCAGCCTGAGACTTAACGCTAGGGAAAGGGAAGACTAAATATATACACAGACTCAAAATATGCCTTCCTTGTTTTACATGCCCAAGCAGCTATCTGGAAAGAGAGAGGACTTTTAAATGCAAGAAATTCCTCTATAAAATATGGGGCTGAGATTTTACATCTCATAGGAGCAGTTCCAAAACCAAAACAGGTAGCAGTCATCCACTGCTGCAGGCACCAAAAGGGAATTTCTCAAATTTCCCAAGGAAACAACAGGGTAGATTGGAAAGTGAAGAAAACTGCCCTGATGCCTGTAACCGAAGTGGCATTAATCCCATCCCTTACTCCTTCTAACATTATACCCAGGTACTCAACTTCTGAAGAAAACTGGGCATGAGACAGAGGGGGAACCAAGGGAACAGATGTATGGTGGCACATAGATCAGAATTGCTCATACCTCTCTCTGACCAATGGAAAATTATTAAACGGCAACATGACTCTCTCCATCTGGGGAGAGATGAAGTGTCTACAATTGTTTTCTGACTTTTTATAGGGAAAGGGCTCCTGGAGACAATTACAAATGTTACCTGAGCCTGTGCCCTTTGTGTCACCTGTAATCCTAGAGGAAGCTTCAAGTCTCCCCCTCTTGTTAGCCCAGTCCAGCAATGTGGGACTTACCCAGGAGAGGACAGGCAACTAGATTTCACTCAAATGCCCTCTTTCCAGGGTTTCAAATACTTACTAGTCTTTATAGATACCTTTGCTTGATGGGTAGAGTCTTCCCAACTAGAACAGAGAAGGCAGCTGAAGTGGCTAAGGTGCTCCTAAATAAATTATTCCTAGATTCAGGTGACCCCATCATCTTTAGAGTGACAATGGACCTTCGTTTGTAGCAAAGGTCACTCAACAGCTTTCACAGGTTTTAGGAATTAAATACCACCTCCATTCATCCTGGAGACCTCAGTTTTCAGGAAAAGTAGAACAGGCTAATCATACTCTAAAGAAAACCTTGGGCAAACTCTGTCAGGAAGCGTCAGAGTCATGGTATTGCCTGTTGCCAATAGACTTTTTAAGGGTTAGGGCAACGCCTAACAAGCACTAAATTAAGCATTTTGAAATGATATGTGGAAGGCCATGCATTATTCTGGACATGCTAACTGACCTAGAAACTCAGGATCATCTTAAATGCATTATAAACCTAGACCAGGTCCAGAAGGCTGTATAAGAATATGGCAACAGAGTACAGCCCTTTCCAGATGACATTCCCAGTCACTCTGTTGTAAACCCTGGAGAGTAGTTATTTTTAAAAACCTGGATAAATGAGTCCCCTTGTGACCAGCTACTCCCCAAATTGAAGGGTCCTTACCAAGTCTTGCTGAGTACCCCTGTGGCAGTTAGCAGTTAAACTCCAGGGAGTCACTAGTTGGGTTCATTTGCCCAGGATTAAACCTGTCTCCACTGATATGTTACAGGAACTTGAAGACTCACATTCCAGCTATTCCTGTGAATCCACCTCTTCGTCCGAGTCTCCACAGGACCTGGAGGACCCAGGATAAACTGAAAATTCCACGTGGACAATTGAGCCTCTCCAGGACCTTATTCAGGAAGGACAGAGACTTCTTGGACCCAAGACTAAGTACCCATAGCCCTTCTCTTCCTTTTTTGCCTTCCAGTACTTCAACTGACTTACAGAATAACTGACATGCTCTGGCAGATTTAAATAATTATTGTCCTCTTTGTTCTTATCTTTGCTCTTGGAATTTACTAAACTTCTCTGCCCATGCTGGGTGATTTAAATATGACTCTGACTGGTGCAACTATGAAGCTACTAATTGCCTTAGCTTTTCTATGCCTATTTCCCTTATCCACAGGTTGGACAGACAACTCTCTGGCTCTCATTGCACAAACTCTTTCTTCCTCCATTAGGTTGACAAAATGCTGGATCTGCTTACCCCAAGCTAAGTCCATCATGGACCATAGTGCCCCCATTGTCCATCCTGTAAGGAATTTTAGTCAAGTTCCTGAGGGAAAATGGTCTTCTACCAGAGATCCAAGGCTCAGGATGGTAATGTATAGAGTCAGAATTGTTCATTTTCCTACTGAAGAAAATTGTAATGTCTCTTGCCTAACCCTCCCCTTAGCAACAGAAGGAGAATATGAAGTCAAACTTCATATTTGAAGGAAGGATGAAAGAAGAACTGACATTAAAGCACCCCAGCATTTTATAGCACACTCCCCTGCCAAGCCAGAACTCCAGTTACCTATTTGTGTTCAAACTCTAATTTGATACCCAATGGAAAGAAGGGTCCACACAGGAGAAGCAGATATCAGGATGGGTGTGGATGGAATGCGTTGGGTTTGTAGCTGGAGAACATTTCCATAACAATAGGATAGGCTATCTATGCTTTAAAATCTTGGGTGAGTTAGTCTATTGTGTACCACCAGGATATTTCACCTGCCAGGTAGATAAAAAAACATGGGCCACTAATCGCCCACACAATAACTCCATGCCCACACAGTGTACTCTGGGAACCTTGATTACTCCTTTCTCAATCCACTCCTTAAATGAATCCAAGCACTTGGCTAGTTCATTAAAACTGTTCACTCGATTAACTCGAGATTTACCTGGTGGCATCCCAGATGGAGACACATATTTATTTGGGTATACCTTGTTACTATTGTGGGGAGTAGTCGCCGACCAACATGTCCTTTGAAACTTGTCTCACACTTACTGCCATAGCTAACAGTACCATTAACTCTCTTACTAATTTACAGAAGTCTCTAGATTCACTGGCCAAGGTGGTACCTGACAACCCACTGGCCCTGGATTATCTGTTGGCAGAACAAGGAGGTGCAAGTGCAGTTGCCAACACTTCTTCTTGCACATATAGTAATACCTCTTCCCAGATAGAGACCGACATTGAGAAAATTTGACAACAAGCCACCTGGTTTCAGCAGACAATTAACCAACAATCCTTGCTATATGGGTGGGGAAATTGAATATGGTTCTCTAATTATTCTCCTGGATCCCACAAGGTATTAAAAACTTTCTGAAGGGAGGTTTCCATTTTCTTATAACCTTCCTCTTTTCAGCTGTACTGATTTATGTCATATATTGCTTAGTGCTCTGTTGTCTTCCATATTGTTACAAATCTGCAACTAAGACCTTTCAGTCCTGGAAGGAGGCCTGAGACCAACAGGTTCGGACCTTCCATTTTAAGAAAAGAGAAATATACTAAATTTTAAGCCTGAGATTAACAGAAATATGCTGAACTCGTATAACCAGATTCTTACCCTTGCTTGAGTCTCTTATTATAATAGTTTTTACTAGTCTTTAGTCCTTGCTTCTCTAATTATTTAGTTTGTTTTCTCTAGGGCATCACAGGACAATGGTGATGCAAGGACTCCAGCCACTCCCCACAGCAGATCCTGACTAAATAACAACAGAAGTCACTCTGGGGCCACTTAATGAGACAGGGCGAGAGTTCTGTGACCCCATCTAGGTAGGGTCTACAATCCCCTTGCCAGCCTGAAGAAGCTACAGAAGACAGACCTTGGCCCTTCATCATCCCAATAAAGATTTCTTGGTGCCTATGTCTCTCAGGCGGGATTTGAGGCAGGAGGAAGGTAGGCCTCAGGCTGAGCAGCTGGAATTTGTCCCCTGTGGACTGATACTCCAAGATGAAGTTAGGGGAGGCTGAACCCTGCCCAGATAAGAGATAAGAGACCACATATTTCTCATTCTTGAAGTCAAGGAGATCTTCCTGACTAAAAAGCTACTTGGAGGTCAAAAAAGGGGAGTGATGTCAACCTACCCAGAAGTTTCTTCACTGGAATTCATCTTCGCTAAGAGATGTGCAAGCACACAGGGAAGGTCCTGAGATGTACCAAATATGGACTCAGAAACAGGCAAATCAAAATGATTGGCCAAAGGAGACCTGGAAGAAATGCCACATATAAGTGATTTAAACTACCACAACGGCACAACTCTTTCTCTGAGTCCACCTGTGTGTCTATCCACATGTACTATTTTTCCACCTAATAAGCACTTTACTTGTTTCACTACTTTCCATCTTTTTGGGAATTCTTTTCTGCAAAGCCGAAGGGCCAGAACCTTGTCACTGGCCACTGGTCTAGTGGCTAGGATTCAGCACTCTCACTGCCACAGCCCTACCTCAATCTCTGGCTGGGAACCAAAGCCCTGCTTCAAGTCGCTGCAGGCCAAGGCCACTTGAGATCATCTTCATCTTCATGTTGATCATTTGGATTTCTTCTTCCGTGAAATGCCTTCAAATCTTTTGTGCTTGGCTGTTTTTCTTTTCCTCATTGATCTGAAGCTGTCTTTGGACCAATTTATTGTAATTTTATGAATAATGTATACTTTAATTTTATTTATTTACCCAGCTTGCCTTCATTCCCTGTTTAGAGACAATGTATTAATATGAACATGATGAAAATTTCATCAAAATCTTGTTTCTAAGGTGACTGAGGGATCATATTGCATAGGTATGAAATATAAACTGTGAAAAGTACATTTAAAAAAAAAAAAGAATTAAGAGAAGAACCTACATAGCTATTAAAGTCTTAGGAACAATCCTATGTATTATTATAAAAGGCCAATTGATGTCACCATGTCACCATTTTACCTCCCTAGAATGTCTTTTTTGGAAATAGAACCGATAATTAAAAACACATTTCTACTAATATTTTTCTTCAGTTTGAGGTTCTCTTTGGGCTCACAGACCACAAAATCTAGCCTCTAGAGAAGTATAGAAGGTGCTATAGAATTCTTACATGGAAAACAATTCCTCTTATCAATTAGGCAGTTTACAAATGTATGGATGTTTGTGATTAAATTCCTTTT
Source organism: Lipotes vexillifer (assembly GCF_000442215.2). Lineage (NCBI taxonomy): Eukaryota > Metazoa > Chordata > Mammalia > Artiodactyla > Lipotidae > Lipotes > Lipotes vexillifer. Next base: position 671,435 of record NW_006796981.1, on the reverse strand, counting down.
ATATGTTCCAGATATCTGAAAATCAAAGCTAATGAACCAGTGGTTATAGCTGTCCATTCTTCTTGCTGTCTCTTCTCCCAATCTGTTTAACTTGCTTTTCCTCTCAGCAGCCCATAATACACACTCTCCTGGTTTCTTCCAGGGAGGCAGAGCTGGGTGATGGAAAGAAGCAATGTTATGTTGAGGCAAGTGCACCTGAAGTTCTTGCAATCATTCAGACCTGGAATAAACTCTCACTCTGTCACTATCTAAATGGACTTGTGACCTCCCAGATTCTGCTTCTCCATCCATAAAATGGTGGTATGAGAATTATCATGATTATCCTCTAGCTCTATTTCAGGGTCTGTTATGAGCCAGCCAGCATATTAACTCTGTCACATAGGGTGTCTCATTTAACTAATGCTCCTAGAGCAATCAGTAAGGAATGGGAAAAAGACTGGACAAGATTTAAGTGGTGGCAGTCATGTAGGCAAGAGCCTGGTCAGACACTTGAAATCAAAAGGTATGCTGAGATGGACAAGCAACTCAGGAGAAATCCCATGATGAAAAGTGAAGCCAAACACTTTTGCAGAGGTAAAAAGTCCCTTTACCTCTATAATCCTTAAGGCACAGTTGTGGTTTTGAGAGAGATGTGAAGCACCAAAAAGTTACAGCTTAAATACCACCAAGGGTAGCATTGTGGTTTTGCTTGAAGGAGTTAAACTCCTTTTAATGGGAAGAAAATGCTTTTCTGGAAGTGGTCTTTCCATGATAATGAGATGTAAATGAGATTTCATTATGTAGAAAGTTTTCAACTGTTATCAGCTTTCAAGGAGGGCATTGTTTGCAGCAGCTGAGTGCTCCAAAGAGTTCAGGGTTTAATACCTTCAAGAATAAACACCTCTTTAAAAAATTTACCCATTGTATATGGGAGTCATTCTAAAAATTACATTTTGTTACTCTGTCTTCTTAAATAAAACATACTTATGCAATTTAATCTTCTTGAATCAAGAGAATCATTATACATTTTAGGTTTTATATCATGTCATAACATAGTGATGCTCTTGGGATCTATTAACATATAACGGTCTGTTTGCACTAGTTTGTTTGAATCTTGTGTCTGCCTTTAAGATTTTATTCTGTTTTCTCTCTTACTTTTATTTGTCTTCTGATGTGCTGTCAAACACGTTACAAAAGTTTATAAAGCAAAAGTAATTAGTAAAGCGACAGGAACTCTTTAAAGTTCAAAAACTTCACTCACAATGTGCTGAGTGCCTAATATGTGACAGGTACTCTGCTAAGGGCTCAGGATATAAAGATGAATAAAACCTCTTCTTCCAAGGATCCCACATGCTGGTGAATTATAAACTTTCCTGTGGCTAAGAGGCCTGTAATTTCTTCTGTTAACTTTGAGACACCTGTTTCCATTATTATCAAGCATTCTTTCTGAAATTTCTGATTCTCAGCTATATTTCCACCACTTAAAGTTGGTGAATATCTAAACTCCCAAGAGTTTCCAAATTCCTTTCACATATTAGTGGTTGTTGCATCATAGGATGAGCAGAGAAAATGCTGAGAGGAGTTGGTGGCCATACAGCATTTGAAAGACACTATAAGATTTTCTACAGGCATGATGTTTAAATGTTTTACATTTATGATAGAGTTTTGGACAAAATGGTTTTGTGAAGTCGAATTTTAAACTTTATCTTCTGTTCCAGAAGAAAAGATATAATAAACAATATTACTAACATACTAAAAAGGTGTAGGCACTCTGTGAAACAGAGAGTGAACAGGGAAACTGGCAAGATGAGACTGAAGGGACATGCTCATTGTGCACCTGGTCTGGGAAGAGACCAGTGTGGCTGGGAATTTGACCCCTGAGAGCAAATAGTTGTAGCAACAACTTGTGTTTGGGGACTGAGTCAATCTCCTTATATGAAACTAGAGGTGACATTGGTGTTCCTCTGTCATAAAAAAAAAAAAGGCTCAAAAGAGCCAGGATCAGTGCTTATATTTCAGGTTTGTGTAAAGCTGTTCAGAAAATGTATCATTCTGTAGGATTAGTGTCCTCAGCCGCCAGTAGATGACTTAATTCTGGATGTACCAGTCCTAGGGGACTGAAGGGAGGCAAGTCAAAACCATTAACCAGAGAGACAGAAGAAAAGTAACATCACCAACTCTTGGTTTTCCTGGGGCTTTCCCAATTTTAGTACTGAAATTCACCATCAGTTCTGGGCAAATCAGAATGATTGGTAACCCTACCTACTCCCACACTTAAAATAAACCTGAAAATTAAATGCACTGAAAACTAAAAAGAACTTGAGAATAACCAATACCAAGAAAGATAGCCAACAAAATAAACACTCAGGACACAAATGAACTTATGATAAAAAGCAAAATGACTTTATAATAAAAAGTTTAAGGGCTTCCCTGGTGGCGCAGTTGTTGAGAGTCCACCTGCCAATGCAGGGGACACCAGTTCGTGCCCCGGTATGGGAAGATCCCACATGCCGCGGAGCAGTTGGGCCCGTGAGCCATGGCCGCTGAGCCTGCGCGTCCGGAGCCTGTGCTCTGCAACGGGAGAGGCCACAGCAGTGAGAGGCCCGCGTACCACACACACAAAAAAGTTTAAGAACAGTTAAAAATTGTAAGACAAAAACAGTCAGCTATGTATGAAGACAGGTTGATATGGGGAAAAATCTGTTAGAAAGCCTGGATATGAAAGAAATGCAGAGTCATTGAAATTTAAAAATCCTCTAGCTGCTTATTTACAATAAAAGGAGAATTTGTGAATTGGATGATGTTACTGAGTAATTCACTCATAATGCTGTATGGATTGATACAGATAGTAAAATCTTGAAAGAGAAATTAGGGCAATGGAAGATAGATTGAGAGAAACTTAACATATATAATTTTTGTAAGAAGAGAAGAGAGGGATGGTTATGAGGAAATATTAAAATGAATTAGGGCTGACACTTTCATTACTGCCAGAAAGACATGAGTCTCCTGATGGAAAGTGCACACCAAATGCTGGTCAGATTAAATTGAATAAATTCAGAAAGATTAAGTGAAGTGAAGTTGCAGAACATCAAAAGTAAACTGAAAAATATGAAGTTACCAGAGAGAATAAAGACAGATTACCTTCTATGGACTGAGAATTACAGTAAAGACAGACATCTAGTTTCAGAAATAGATGCTTAAAAGCAATGGGGCAATATTATCAAAATGCAAACAGAGGGCGTCCCTGGTGGCGCAGTGGTTGGGAGTCCGCCTTCCTATGCAGGGGACGCAGGTTCATGCCCTGGACAGGGAGGGTCCCACATGCCGCGGAGCGGCTGGGCCCGTGAGCCATGGCCACTGGGCCTGCATGTCCAGAGACTGTGCTCCATGGGGGCGCAAGAGGGAGGGGGCCCTCGAAAAAAAAAAAAAAAAAAAAAAAAAAAAAATGCAAACAGAAAGAAGATAGAATTCTATGTCAAGATAAATTGTCATTGAAAGTATTAAATGAGCATATTTCCAGATGTGTCTTTCACTAACAATTCTTAGAAGCATTTTTTTGTAAGCAACTGTGATAAGGAAATTTATAAACTATACTGGTAAATATTATTGACCATAAAAAAAGTAGTCATTAATTTCATTAAAGTGGAACTAAAATTCTGGATAAAAGTGACAAGGAAGAGGGAAAGGGGTATTACAGAGGAGAGCTATTCAGGTGATTAAACCTAATATACTCAAAAAAATAGTCTTGACATCTCAACTAGCTACTTGCTTTTACTTTTATTCAGAAAAGTCCCTTGAAATGTCAATGTTTGACCATTTACACTTTCTCTTAAGCAAAAGATATTTGAAAGAAGACAGACGCTTTATTAGCTGATTCCTTGCCTGGATGGACTGCTGGAAGGAAAGGTGGGGAGAGAAGGATCAGGGAAAAGGATGGGAAGATGGCAAGTCTGAAATGTTCTGAACAACATTAAAACTTGCTGAGGTCTTTACAATATGTATAAGGGTCCTATTTTATAGAAAATTCCTGGAAGTCTTGGTTTACAAATATTAAAATATTAGAACATATTTTAGTATCAAATTTAAATAATTTAGTTTATTTATTATTTGGAATTATCCAAACATTTTGTTTTGTTTTGCTTTTTCCAATATGGATACTTGAGAATTGACTGTAATAATCTTCTCCAAAGAATTCAAGAAGGAAAGCTTATGTAACTGTTTGCAGATGACATGATACTATACAAAGAGAATCCTAAAGATGCTACCAGAAAACTACTAGAGGTAATCAATGAATTTGGTAAAGTAGCAGGATGCAAAATTAATGCACAGAAATCTCTTGCATTCCTATACACTAATGATGAAAAATCTGAAAGTGAAATTAAGAAAACACTCCCATTTACCATTGCAACAAAAAGAATAAAATATCTAGGAATAAACCTACCTAAGGAGACAAAAGACCTGTATGCAGAAAATTTTAAGACACTGATGAAAGAAATTAAAGATGATACAAATAGATGGAGAGATATACCATGTTCTTGGATTGGAAGAATCAACATTGTGAAAATGACTCTACTACCCAATGCAATCTACAGATTCAATGCAATCCCTATCAAACTACCACTGGCATTTTTCACAGAACTAGAATAAAAAATTTCACAATTTGTATGGAAATGCAGAAGACCCCAAATAGCCAAAGCAACCTAGAGAAAGAAAAACAGAGCTGGAGGAATCAGGCTCCCTGACTTCAGACTATACTACAAAGCTATAGTAATCAATACAGTATGGTACTGGCACAAAAACCTCAATATAGATCAGTGGGAAAGGATAAAAAGCCCAGAGATAAACGCAAGCACATATGGTCACCTTATCTTTGATAAAGGAAGCAAGAATATACAATGGAGAAAAGACAACCTCTTCAATAAGTGGTGCTGGGAAAACTGGACAGCTACATGTGAAAGAATAAAATTAAAACGCTCCCTAACACCATACATAAAAATAAACTCAAAATGGATTAAAGACCTAAATGTAAGGCCAGACACCATCAAACTCTTAGAGGAAAACATAGGCAGAACACGCTATGACATAAATAACAGCAAGATCCTTTTTGAACCACCTCCTAGAGAAATGGAAATAAAATCAAAAATAAACAAATGGGACCTAATGAAACTTAAAATCTTTTGCACAGCAAAGGAAAGCAGAAACAAGATGAAAAGACAACCCTCAGGATGGGAGAAAATATTTGCAAATGACGCAACTGACAAAGGATTAATCTCCAAAACATACAAGCAACTCATGAAGCTCAATATCAAAAAAACCCAAAAAACAAAAAACAACCCAATCCAAAAATGGGCAGAAGACCTAATTAGACATTTCTCCAAAGAAGATATACAGATTGCCAACAAACACATGAAAGAATGCTCAACATCATTAATCATTAGAGAAATGCAAATCAAAACTACAATGAGATATCATCTCACACTGGTCAGAATGGCCATCATCAAAAAATCTACAAACAATAAATTCTGGAGAGAGTGTGGAGAAAAGGGACCCCTCTTGCACTGTTGCTGGGAATGTAAATTGATACGGCCACTATGGAGAACAATATGGGGGGTCCTTAAAAAACTAAAAATAGAACTACCATACAACCCAGCAATCCCACTACTGGGCATATACCCTGAGAAAACCATAATTCAAAAAGAGCCATGTAGCACAATGTTCATTGCAGCTCTATTTATAATAGCCAGGACATGGAAGCAACCTAAGTGTCCATCAACAGATGAATGGATAAAGAAGATGTGGCACATATATACAATTGAATATTAGCCATAAAAAGAACGAAACTGAGTTATTTGTAGTGAGGTGGATGGACCTAGAGACTGTCATTCAGAGTGAAGTAAGTCAGAATGAGAAAAACAAATACCTTATGCTAACACGTATATATGGAATCTAAAAAAAAAAAAAAGATGCAGACCTACTAGAGAATGGACTTGATGATATGGGGAGGGGGAATGGTAAGCTGGGACAAAGTGAGAGAGTGGCATGGACATGTATACACTACCAAATATAAAATAAATAGCTAGTGGGAATCAGCCACATAGCACAGGGAGATCAGCTTGGTGCTTTGTGAACAACACCTAGATGGGTGGGATAGGGAGGGTTGTGGGGAGGGAGATGCCATAGGTAAGAGATATGGGGACATATGTATATGTATAACTGATTCACTTTGTTATAAAGCAGAAACTGACAGACCATTGTAAAGCAATTATACTCTAATAAAGATGTTAAAAACAAAAGAATGGAAAGCTTAGAGAGAGATGTCAGCATTGTACATTTATGCTCAAGGATGGCTCAAACATGACTTCATGTATTTTGATGTTACCTCCATCTTTAAGCTTCCAAAAACTTCTATTTCAATTAAATGAATATAGAGCTTACATTTTCCTCTTTTTTTTTTTTTTTGCCATGCATACACAGTTGAATACTGATATAGTCTTGTATTCTTTTTTGTACTGTTTGTTAATCTCTAATTACCAAAAGGAATATATTTCTTACAAAATAGGTTTCAGACCACAGAGCTTGGGTTTTTACTTTTTTTTTTTTTAATGAGGAGAGAGCAGTAGGTCTGTGAAAAACTACTAAGCAAAAAGGAAGAGACCAAATAAGACAACATTTTAAAGGAATAATTGCCTTTGCATGGCAGTGTTGAACCTACATTGTTAAGTGGTTTCTGGCATGATACATGATTTTCCGATATTATATCCTGAATATTTACCAGAAGAATTAAAGACACATGTTAAGAAGTCAAGGCAAACCTATGAGAATGTAATAGGGTTTGTTCATTTATTCATTCATTCATCATGGGTTTATATATATATATACACACACACACACACAGAGAGATCTCTCTCTTGCTCTCTCTCCTGATAGAACTATGTTGTCCTAACTTCGGTGGGAGATAAAAGAGGTAATTCAAAATCTATGATATCAAAAGCTTATTTTCTCTACTATAGTAGGAGAGAAAAAGATCTATCAACATACTGCTGTTTAAGCAAAATAATAATAATGTATTATGATGATGTAATACAAGTGATGACACAGGCAGTATAATGACCCAGAGCCAAAACAACAAAGTAAATAAGAACTTTTGAAAGTTATTGAAACAATGGGAGTTAGAAATATTTGAGGAGGTTATGAAGGAAGAAAAGGAATTATCAATGGGAGAACTGGTGAGAGTAAATGTGCTGAAGCCAAAATGGCTTTAGTGTGGTTGGGAGGTGAGTGGATGAACCTGGCTGCAGCAGTTGGGAGTGGTGGAGAATATTATTAGAATGGTAAGTTGAGCATACTGTCAAAAGTCTTAAATGTTGGCTAACAAGTATCTTTGAAAATTAGCTTAAGCAGGAAAGTGACACAATAAGGTTATGTTTAATTGGCAACTGATTATAGAATGAAATAACAGGGGAATGTCTAGAAGCAAGATCAACTGCAAATCATCCAAACGAGATCTTACAAGATCTTACCACAGCAGGTACAGAAGAAAAGAGATACGCAGAGTTAAGGAAAGAACAGTTGATGGATCTGAGTTATTACTATTGCCCATTACAAGATGGGCCAAAAAATAAAGTGGAGAGAACCATAGGTAACTATGTGGAGTTTGCAAACCTGGGCAAGCTGATTTTAGTAAGGACAGATAATTAGTTTGACTCAGTAAACTACAGTATCCATTTCCAAACATTAGCGGGAAATACTTTTTTGAAACTTAAGAAGTTCACTTGTAAATACCTCTTACGGAGTTGTATGCCAAACAAGTGTGCTTTGGGTAGGTTGAGTCAGAATCTCAGGATTTGTAAACTGGTCCTTAGAAATTAGAAATCTGGGAAGCATTATTCTGCTTTAGAGTACCTTAACAAGGAAGAATTCGGTTGTGTATTTGAATGTTTCTTCCAAAGCACCCCTGTTCAATAGATCTTCTTGAAATGACCAAAATGTTCTTTATCTGTTGTTCAATATGGTCTCCACTATAATCCTGTGTCGCTTTAAAATGTGTTTTATTTATTTTTTTTGTGTGGTAAAATCACTTAACATGAGAGTTACCCTCTTAACAAAATTTTAAGTGTACAATATATTACTGTTGTATATGTGTACAAGGTTGTGCAGCAGATCTCTAGAACTTGCATAACTATGACTTTAAGGTGTTCATTAGCAACACCCATTTCTTGGCCCTTGGAAACCACCAGTCCACTCGCTGGATGCCTCATATAAGTGGGATCATGCAATATTTTTCCTTCTGTGATTGGCTTATTTCACTTAGCATAATGTCTTCAAAGCTCAACCATGTCACATATTGTAGAATTTCCTTCTTTTTTAAGACTGAATACTATCCTATTGGGTGTATATATTTTCTTTATCTATGCATCTGCTGATGGACATTTTAGGTTATTTAATATTTTGGCTATTGTGAATAATGCTGTAATAAACATGGAAGTGCTAATATTGGCACTGATTTCATGGATATGACATTAAAAACACAGACAACAAAAGCAAAAATAGACAAGTGGAATAAACGTCAAACTAAAAAGCTTCAGCACAGCAAAGAAAACTACTTACAGAGTGATAAGGCAACCTGTGGGATGGGAGAACATATTTGCAAGCCATATATCAGATAAGGGGCTTATTTTCAAAATATATAAAGAAATCCTACACCTCAATAGCAGAAAAGTAATAACTCAATTAAAAAATAGGTGAAGGTGTTGAGTAGACATTTCTCCAAAGAAGACATAGAAATGGTCAAGAGGTATATGAAAAAAATGCTCAACATCATTAATCATCAGGAAAATGTTAATCAAACCACAATGAAACATCAACACATAACTGTTAGGATGGCTGTTATCAGAAAACAAAAGGCAACAAGTATAGGTGAGGATGTGGAGAAATTGGAATGCTTGTATACTGTTGGTGGGAATGGTGTACCCAGTATGGAAAAGCGTATGGAGCTTCCTCAAATATTTAAAAATAGAACTACCATATGAGCAGCAATCCCATTTCTGGGTATTCCCTCATGTGGCTAGGGCAACTGAGGAACTAAATTTTAAATTTTAATTAATATAAATTAATTTAAACTTTAAATAGTCTTACATGACTAGTGGATGCCATATTGGATAATGCAGCACTAAAGATTCTCTAGGGCAGCATACTTGGCAATATGTGGCTAATTAGTTCAGGGAAAATGTTTGCTTTAGCATATGTGATCAAAATCTGCACTGTCTTTGTTAACAAAAGTTGTCATTTTTGAAAAAATTGTTCATTCATTCATTCAATAAATATTTATTTATTACCTATTCTCTTCTAGGATTAGTGTTTGCCACAATGGTGAAAAAAGTCATGGTCCTGCCCTCATGTGACTGGCAATGAATTATGTAACTAAAACACACAATTGCAAATTGAGATGGGCACAATAAAGCAGGGTAAAGCTTCTGCAAAAGATTGTAATGCTATTCTGACTTAGGTTGGGAATGGTGGGGAGGTGGTGGAAAAAGACTTCCTTAAAAGGCAACCTTTCAGCTGAAACCTTCACTATGAGTAGGGAATGGCTAAGGAAAGTGTAAAGGTAGGAGTGTTCTAGCAGAAGGCAGTCTTGGTATATCCAAAAGCTTGCTGTGCTAAGCAACTGGAAAAAGAGCTTTAGGACATATATAACTCGTACCTAGAGAATGGAAGTTGAGTCTAGCATAGGCTAAAATGTGTGTGCTGTTTCTTCAAAATGTGAAGCTTTGCACTGTTTGGGGGTAACCACTTTTAGACATACAGCTTCCTCTTGTAGTATTATTTCCCTTCTTGCTATTAAAACATGAAAGTTACAAGTAATATCTTGAATAATTGTTCCTAGTTCTTCACTGCCTGTGTGTCTGTTATAGAATTATATGTCCAAGTCCTTTGCCATGTGACACTGTAGTATTTTTCTCTAGAGTATGTGGAGTATTTATTTACTCCATTGTTACAGTACTTCTTGGTGCTAAAGGGATGAGAGTCCACGTGATGTGATCAGAGAATATAAATGTGTTTTCATTATTTGGCTTTGTCTCTTACACTTCTGCCATCTTCCTTGATGAGATCCTGTCCCATAAAGCTGCTGGTTAACCATGAAGTGAGACTTAAACCCAACTGGAAGCCTAGGCTAAATACTGCCAAACCAAAGATGAAATCAGATCAGCCATCCTACAAACATGAGAGTGAAACAAAAGAAATGTTTTTTATAAGCCACTGAGTTTTGGGGTTATTGTTATGTAGCATAATTGAAGTAGAAATCTAATACAGAGGGATGTTCTTTATTTTCTCTGGTTGATTGGTTAATTATATACTAAAATATTCTCAACGGGTCCTTGAATTTTCTTTTTTTTTTTTCTTTGCTAAAGGAATTTCAGGCATGGTGAGCAGAACTTGGGACTGAGTGTATTTGTGAAGGTTGGTTGAAGAAATGAGACTCTCACACCAGCTTTGCTTAGATGACATTAATGGTTATTCTGATTTAATTATTTTAGAATGACTTGAGTATAATAATGAAGCGGCCTAACATAGGTGACATGTCTTTCCTATCCCACAAGATTTCTCATTTATTTAACAAAGCCAGGAAATACACTGAGGGCATATGAAAGATAAAGCTCTTCTCAAATAGATCTCACAGGCTAGGAGGGGAGATGGACAATTAAAGCAAGTCATTAAGATAAAGAGTGATGGATATCACTCTTACAATTGTGTGAGGGGGCTCTCAGCATCACTTAGCAGTCATTTCTTCCTGCCATTTTCTTCTCTTAAATAAATCCATGTAACTGAAAGTTACATGAATGTTTGCTATTATTTTGTTCTAATTATATTCTTCCTGAACATAATTTGGCCCCTTCCTTCAGCTCTCAGAAGCTTCACAGTCTCAGCCCCCATTTCCCTACTTTTGCACACACACATATTTTTAAGTTGGCTGAAACACTTGATGTTTAGTTTGAGCTTAATTATTTTTATACCTTAATTTCCCTTAACTCAAGTCCCATAGTGAGGTTTTAGGTTTTCTACCTCTAGTTATTGTTTCTGACAAAGAAATATGGAATCATCTTCTTCATTTAAAAAGACATTATTATGATTACATTCCATTGAGTGGACAGTTCTTTAATTCTCTGTGACATAATTGGTCAAGAGTTTGCCTCTTCCTCTTTCACATAAAGTTTGTGAGTCTTTGTTAATTTCCTTCTCTTGTGTCAGCTATTTATAGATTATTCTTTAGGGTTTAGGCATTTGAGCAAAGAGCTTTTTTAAAAAAGTATTTTCTAAATGCTTTATAAACTTTGATATAAATTCTGTTGAAAGGAAATGAAACAAATACCTTGTAATAGCCTACTGAATTGTAAGCTGATGATGGAAGAATGGAAATTTGTAAAGCAAAGTAATTTCTTAACTATTTTTAGTTTTTAACAAGATCTCCTTAGGAGATCTCTGTTATCTTCAGAATTGGGTGGAGCATGGAGAACTGCAGAAGTTAGGAAGAAATATCAAAGGCTTGGACCAACTTTGTATGTGAAATCATCTGATCTCTGTCTTCTTTAATCATGATGTTGGTAGATGTTATCAAGGAATGGCCTAGAGAGGCTAGAATGGGCCTATTCATACTCGTAAGTAGTATAGAGTTGTAGTATAGAGTTGGATCTTGCTTTTTTAACCATTCTGATAATCTCTGTCTTTTAACTGAGAGTTTATCTCATTCACAAAGTGATTATCAATATGATTTTATTAAATATCTACTATTTTGCTACTCTTTATGTTGAGTATTTTTTATGATTACATTTTGACTCTATTAACATACATTTTAAATTAATGTGGGTCTATTTTCAAATAATATTAAGTCACTTCATACGTAGTGTGAGGACCTAACAATAGTATATTCCCAAATCCTTCTCCCATTCTTCATGCCATTATTGTCATATATTTTACTTTACATATGTGAAAAATGCATACCACATTCTTACTATTTTTGCATTAGGAAGTTTTCTTTTATAGTAATTACAAATAAGAAAAAGGTAATATTACCTTCATTTATTCCATTTCCAGTGTTTTTCCTTTCTTTATTTAGACCAGGATTTTGACTGATATGAATTCCTTCTGCCTGAAAAACTTCCTGTAATATTTTTCATAGAGTAGGTATGATAGCAATGAATTCCCTTAGTTTTTGTTTGTCTGAGAATTTCTTTCTCCTTTAGTTTTTGAAATGTATTTTTGCTGGGTATATAATTATGGCTTGACAGGCTTTTTTCTTTCAAAACTTTAAAGATGCCACTCCATTGTCTTCTTGCCTGCTTAGTTTCTAGTAAAAAAATTTATCCTTATTCCTCTGTAGATAATAATTCTTCTGTCATTTTCTTCTGGCTGCCTTTAAGATTTTCTATTTATATTTAGTTTTTAGAAATTTGAATATGATTTTCCTAACTCAGTGTGTGTGTGTGTATGGGTGTGTGCATGCACTATTATTTATCTTGCTTGAAGTTCTTTGAACTTATTGGATCTGTTGTTTGGTGTCTTATTTTAGTTTTAGAAAATTCTTAAGTGTAATTTACTCAATATTTTTTAACTTAAAATTTCCAGTGGGCTCAGATTAGTATCACTCCCAAGTATCTGGTAGAAGCAACCACAATTATCTTCTGAAATAAAGTCACTTATCAGATCCACCAAATAGATACTTCTCAATATAAAGGCCCTAGGAGCATGAATTTCACATCAAAAATTACCAAATGCATGAGGGAAAAAGCCACCATGAGGGAGGTCAGAGGAGTAACTACAGTATCAGAAGTTTAAACAGAAACACGGCAATAGTCAGACATAGACTTAACATAAGTATTTAATACATTTTATGCAGTATGAATATTTATGACACCCCCCAAAATTCAGATGTTGAAATCCAAGGTGTTGGTATTAGGAGGTGGAGCCATTGAGAGGTGATTAGGTCATGAAGGAGGATCCCTCGTGAATGGGATTAGTGCCCTCAGAGAGATAGGTCATTCTTTGTGTGATGGAAGGTACAGTAGAAAGACAGCTCTCTAAGAAGCAGGCTCTTACCAGCACAAAATTGGCTGGTGCCAGGATCTTGAACTTCCCAGCCTCCAAAACTGAAAAATAAATGTGTGTTGTTTTAAGCTACCCAGTTTATGGCATTTTTGTTATAGCAGCCTGAACAAATCAAGACAATGTTTAAATAAATAAGAGAGGATGTTATAAATATAATTTAAGAACAAGAGACTATCAAAATGATCAGGCAAAATTTTCAACTAAACTCAATTGAAAAATACAGTAATATGGAAACTTAATTGTTAAACAAGTCATGCATTGTAGAAAAAATTTCTAAGCTAGAATCTAAAAATGAATAAATTACATGCACACATGATATATATATATATATCACATATAATATATAGAAAATATATAAATACATATATTGATATGATTAGAAAAAAAGGAGTAAAGAAAGAAAATATCTGACATACTTACAAATGGACTTCTAGAAGAAAAGAATGTGAAGAATGGAGGAAAGACAACATTTAAAGAGATAATGGCTAAGTATTTTCCAGAATAGTTGTATGGCATGAATCCTCAGTTTCAAGAAGTCTAATGAATCTCAAACAGGATAAATAAAAAGCAAGATATACTTAGCCAAGTTGCTGTAAAACTGTAGGACCAAAGACAAAAAACATTATTTTAAAAGCAGCCAGAGAAAAACGAGAAATTGTTTACAAATGGCAAAAATAAGATTAAAACCTGACCTCTTGACAGGAGCAATATAAAACAGAAGATAAACAATAGCTTCAACTTCCTGTGAGAGAACTACTGTCAACTTAAAATTCATTATCCTCTAAGCCTACCTCCCAAGGACAAAGGAAAATATATTAACTTATAGATTAAGGAATTTCTAAGATACATATTTCAAAAAAGAAAGAAAGAAAGAAAGAAAAAGTGATCTCAAATGGAAGCACCTGAGATGCAAAAAATTATAAGCCAAAAATATGGTATGCATGTTAATCTAAATAAACATTTACTATATAAAGGAAATATAATATCTCAATTATAAACAAGAGAGAAATGATCTGTTCTAAGCTTTGCTTTTATATTGATTTAACTTTTGTGTTGAGTTAAAGTCCCTTATTGAAGCTCTATAGGGCAGCTACTAAAGTGAAAAAGCAAAAGAGGAAAAAAATAGAATTGGGAAGGTAAGAAAATAGAGAGGAAAGGGAAAACATAAATCACAAAATAACTTAGTAGTAATGAATCCAAATAGATCAGTAAGCATTTCAAAAATAATAAACTGTATAAAAAACAGAATCCAACAATATATTGCTAGTATATAACACAATTAAAATGTAAAGGCATTTGGGTGGAAAAATATCTACTAGGCAAATACTAAGCAAAATCAGCTAAGCAAGTATTATAACAGAAGAAAAGTAAATAAACGACATAAAAGTTGGAAAGGAAGAACCAAATCTATCACTATTCACTATCCATAGATGATATAGTTGTCTACAAGAAAATCCAAAATAAACAATAGGAAATGATTAGAATTAATAAAAGAACTTAACAAAGATGTTGGGTATCAAATTAATATATAAAAGTAATTTGCATTTCCACATGTTTGCAGAAAATAGAAAATGAAATTCAAAAAGGTGACTTATAGTAATTCTTTATGTCTATCTGTCTAACTAGCATCTATCTATCTATCTCTGTATCTATGTATCTATCTATGTATCATCTCTCTATCTACCTAAGTCTTTCACCTATCTACAACATCTAGAATTAAATCTAAATTTAATGTGGAACATTTTGAAGAAAGTTATAAAATTTTAGTGAAAGACATTAAAGAAGAATAAAATAAGAAATACCATGTTTTTGGAAAGGCATATTTAATGTTTTAAGATGTCACATCTCTCCAAAATTATCTGCAGATCCTGTACACTTCCAATGAAAACACAAAAACGTATTTTGTGGAACTTTTCAAGTTGTTTCTAAATTTTATATGGAAGAGAAAGGGGCCAAAAATAGCCAAGAGACTCCTGAAGAATATAAATAAGGTTAGTGTGGGTGGGGTGGCAAATGTATTAAGATTTATTATAGAACTACACAATTTAGACAGAGTGGTATGGTATAAGGATAAACAAGGAGAAGAAAATGAAAAGGATGGAGAACAATTCATATAAAGTCCTATACAAAACAGAGATGGCAATGGAGGAAATAAGTGGGGAAAGGATCAATTATTCATTGAATGCTGCTGAGGCAATTGGTTATCCATAAGGAAAACAAAATGAAATTGTATCCTTAACCTCACACCATGGACAACTTTCTTGTTTTATGCTTCCTAATGCTTCTGAGGGGCTTTCTCCTGTCACAATGACCACCGGGATAACAGGACAGGGGCTTTCTCTAGTGATTCATGGTGGAAAAGCCCTAAATAAAGAAACTTAAAAAAGCTACCAGTGAGCAGTAATCTGATTCAGCTCTTCAGCAATTCAGCAGTAGGTTGTCACATAAAGAGCATATACAAGTAAATGCTGGATTCAATTCCCTGGTGATTCTAACTAACATTTTGGAATCCTAGTCACTTCTAAGTACATTTCCTTTACTTTAAGAAAAGGTTAAGTGCTAATGTGGTTGCTGGTTTGCCAAGTGAAATCTGCAACTCTTACAAGTACAGATGTAGAGTGTAATTAAATTCTTAATGTAGAGCCATACAATTCATTCCTTTGAAAATAATACTTAGCTACAAAGCCATCCTACATTCTTTTACTAATAAGTATTGACTGGAGTTGGAGGAGGGATTTTTTTTTGACCTGGTTGATGAATTCAAGTGACAGGTTTTATGTTTTGTTGGGGGCTGACTTTTTCTCAGAGAAGATAAAAAATGTTAGATTGTCTAAGCTATGCATCAGAGCTCACAAACTCTTCTTGATTATAGAGCAAGCCATTTCTGGTAAGTAAAGGAGATAATTTCACAGAGAAGGTAGAAACACTCAAAGGGAGGAAGGGCCACATTCCTGATCTTGGTAAGTGTGGGTTAAGCCCCATCCTTCTGTGTTCCACCTGGCTAAGATTAGGGAATTTTAATAAGAGATCTAGATAAGAGTTAAGTAATGGACAGGGGTAGTCTTTTTAGGAACTAAAAAAAAATTACACAAATAAAGTATACAATGCATATCACAAAAATTCTATGCAACTTTTCATATAAGCCCTAATAAACATGTTACACAAATATATTTTCTCAGCCACTTGTATCTATGATATCTTACTGCATCACATCTTGAGGATACCTGCAACAGAATTTTCTGGGATTTTTTTTTTTTTTTTAAGTCATTTGTGTCCTCACTGAGCGCCTTCTTAGCAGTAGGTGTAGGACCTTGTTTTCTAGTCATGCATACTTGGGGCCCTTTAGAATCCACTTTTTAAAATCCTCCCGGACCAGGGCATGAACCCGTGTCCCCTGCATCGGCAAGCGGTCTCTCAACCACTGCGCCACCAGGGAAGCCCTGGGTTTTTTTTTTTTTTTTTTTTTATTGCATCTAGATTTTAGTCGTAATTAGAAAGCTTTGCTCTGTAGCCAATTATAGACAAATCCACCCATGTTTATTACCAGAACATGTATGATTTCATTTTTTTTTACATTAAATTCTCCATGTAAGAGTAGTTTATTCTTAAGCATGGTGTGAGGTAGGGATTTAATTTTCTCTTTTTCTCAAATGGCAAACTAGTTGTCCCAGCACCATTTATCAAAAGTTTATCTTTGCCCTAGTGATTTAAGATGCCATCCTCATCATGTGTTAAAATTCGATGGTTATTTCATCTATTTCTGGGCAATCTATTCTATTCTATTTTATTGTTCTCCTCCATTGTTTACGGTGTTCCCCTAAAAAATGCACCAAAAATGCCCCATTCAAGAATCTTTGTGAGAGTGCTGGAATTCTGCATTTTAAATGAGTTCTCCAGGTGATTTTCATAACCACATAGTTGTTCCTTTCCAACTTCTTCAGGAATTTTAACAAACTTCCTTATCATGTCAAAAGAGTAAGTAGTCAGCAAGTACAAAAGGACAGGTTGTGATCAACAATTATGGTATGGGGGGAATGGTGGTCCTCAGTCCTCCTAGTAGTTCACTTACAGGCTTTATTTAGAAAAAATGTGCATCATTTCAAACAAAATAGTATGAGTTCTGGTACAAGACGGTGGACTACATGCACATATTCTTGTCTCTTTCCCCAAACCTATTAAAATGGCAGTGAAAAATTAAAGGAATAAGTTCGTAAAGTTGCTGAGAGTAGGTGGGGAAGGATATAGGAAGACATAAAGAAACCAAAGTTTGGATTAATTTCTGGGAGACAGAATATCATGTGGTATCTATTTTGTTATCTTTTGCTGCATTATGAATTAACCCAAACTTTAGTGGATTAAAACCACAACAAACATTTATTATTGAACATGTTTCTGTGGGTCAGGAACTTGATAGCAGCTTAGATGGATGGTTTTGGCTTAGGGTGTTTCATGAAGCTACAGTCAAGGTGTCAACTGGAAATTAATGGAGCTGGAAGATTTACTTCTAAGATGGCTCGTTCATGTGGCTGGCAAGCTGATTCTAGCTATTGGCAGGTCTCAGTTCCTCCCCAAAAGCTCTGGAAAAAAATCAACTTACTTGACATTGTACTCCAGGAATGATAAAGTTGATGAATAATGAAAACTGAGAGAGGGAGAGGGAAAGCAGTGTAGTGGAAATAAAAATGTTGTTGAAAAATGAATATTGTTAAAAAAAAACAAGTAAATAAATTATAATAACAACTGAAAGGTGAAGGAGAGACAAATGTCATATCTGTAGAATGGAATGCTACTCATCAGTAAAAAGGAAATGGCTGTTAACACATGCTACATTAAAGGATGAACCACAAAAACATTATGTGGTATCATTAAAAAAATGAGATAAATGAACTTCTTTACAAAACAGAAACAGACTCACAGATTACAAAAACAAACTTATGGTTACCAATGGGGAAACATGGTGGGGAGGGATAAATTAGGACCTTGGGATTAACATACACACACTAATATATATAAAATAGATAATCAACAAGGACATACAGTATAACACAGGGAACTCTACTCAGTATTCTGTAATAACATATATGTAAAGAATATGAAAAAGAATGAATATATGTATATGTATAACTGAATCACTTTGCTGTACACCTGACTAACACAACATTGTAAATCAACTCCAATAAAAAACAAAAACACAAAAAAACAAAAAAGCAACATTATGCGGAATGAAAGAAACCAGGCACAATTATCACATTGTATGATTTTGTTTATATGGAATTTTCAGAAAGGGCAACAATAAAATTAGAGACCACAGTGAATTAGTGGTTGCCTGAGGCTGAAGTGGGACCAGGTATTAACTGTAAACAGGCATGAGGGATGCTATGGTGGAGAAGAAAGGTTCTAAGACTGACCTATGGTGAAGGTTGCACCACTTGGTAAAATTACTAAAAATTATTGAATTGTACACTTGAAATGGATGAATTTATGATATATAAAATATACCTCAATAAAGTTAAAAATATGTTGAGTGTAAAAAAGATAACTGTACACAATACTTTCATAGTACTTTAATAATAATAGTAGTACAGATGAAGTAAATATAAAATACCAACTGTCCTAAGAAGAGAGAATTTGAGTGATGGTGTGATTTGTGGCACTGTTTAAAACACACTTTTAAAATATATTACTTATTTTTCTTCATGACAAATGTAATACATGTCCATTGTGAAAATTTTAGATAATTTAGATATGTACAATGAAGGGCATACAATTTTTTAAAAAGTATAATTTACAATGTTGTGTTAGTTTCAAGTGTATAGCAAAGTGATTCAATTATATATATATATATATAGTTATACTATATAATTCAATTATATATATAATCTGATATATAAATATATCAGATTCTTTTTGATTATAGGTTATTACAGGATATTGGGTGTAGTTCCCTGTGCTATACAGTAGTTCCTTTTTGTTTACCTATTTGATATACAGTAGTGTGCATATGTTAATCCCAAACTCACCCCACCACATTATCTCCTTTGGTAACCATAAGTTTGTTTTCTAAGTCTGTGAGACTATTTCTGTTTTGTAAATAAGTTCATTTGTATCATTTTTTTAGATCCCACATATGAGTGATATCATATATTTGTCATTCTCTGTCTGGCTCCTTCACTTAGTATTATAATCTCTAGTGCCATTCATGTTGCTACAAATTGCATTATTTCATTCTTTTTTATGACTGAGTAATATTCCATTGTGTGTCTGTGTGTGTGTGGGTGTGTGTGTGTATCACATCTTCTTTAACCATTCATCTGTTGATTGACATTTAGGTTGCTTCCATCTCTTGGCTATTGTAAACAGTGCTGCTATGAACTTTGGGGTGTATATATCTTTCAAATCACAGTTTTGCCTGGATATAAGGGCATACAATTTATCTATACTGTCCCTAGCCAGGATAACCATTACTAACATTTAGCATATATATATATCCAGTTTCTTTTTTCTATTTTAAAGCAGAAAATAAAAGTGTAGAAACTTTTGTAATTTTCACAAAGCTAATTGAAACCTTTCACTTTTTGTGTATCTTGAGGAAATCATTAAGAATTACATAATTTTATATACCAAGATGCTAATTAAATAAAAATGATGGTTGAACCTGAACTTTGAAAGAATGGACGTGTTAAAGGAATAAAAAATGGCTGGTTCAACAGAGTGTCACAGCAAATTTAATTGGAAACTGTGAGTTGGATAACTGGATTTTCCTCCAAAATTTTAACACTAGAATGTATCCAATGCAAACATTTTACAGATGGGGAAACTGAGGTCCAGAAACCTTGAGAATTTTCACAAGCAGGTAGGATCAGAGTAAAAATGCATGTCTTTTCACTCCCTGTCCACATTCTTAACTTTGAACTTGTGGTAGAACCAGAGCTGTAGGAAAAATGTGAAGACAACTCAATGGAATTTCCTGCCATTCTTGCTCAAAGGTGTCTCACTCTGGGCATATTCAATATTTATAGATGTCGTTGTTTGTGTAGTCTAAAGTCAGACATTTGCAGAGATAGGGTCACTTTAACTTACAGTGCCTTTTCCTCTTATTGTAGGTTGTCTGTCTGGGTAAACCAAGCTGTCTTCTTTGCCTTTCCATATTGGCCTTGTTTTAGAATCAATGCCAGTATGATCAGGTTGGGGAGAACTGTTAATAAGCCTCCAGAAGTCATGAAAATGACATAATAACTTTTCTTCAGGGGTGAGATATCCTGAGATTGCTATTTGAGAAAATAATGATACTTGTCATATATTTCCTCTAAATAAATCTGGCTTTAATACTAAAAGTCCCTGATTTCTTCACTTCTGTTTATTTTCAGTCACTCAAACTGACGCTTGCTGTCAATATCTCCTCACTATAAGTGTAAGCAGAAGTATTTAAAGAAAGCAGTATTGTTTTATTTTGGGGTTAGCAATTTTCCAGGGCTCACTGGCAGAAGTGCTTAGCTCTAAAGAATCACATGTGTTTGCTTTGTTCTAAATATAGGCTAAACAGAATGCAGTAGAGCCTGAAGGCTTCAGACTCCATACTCTGGTATATTAAAAGAAAAAAAAAAATCTAGGGAAGTAATACCTCCTTCCCAGAACTAAACAAATAAGCAAGTTTCTGCTAAATGCAGGAAACAAACTGATGGATATCATATTTTCTTCTCAAATCTTCTGGTTGTTTTTAAAAACAATTTTTTTTCTTTAAGACTGTAAAACCAAAGTTAGCCTCCAATGGTACAGTCACTCATTGCCGTATTGGTAAATGGCAACCAGTGTGTGGTCTTGCGGGACCACGGGAAGGGCTGAAGTGTAATGGATGTGACCATTTTGAAAAAGCACATCATTAGAATTTTTTTCCTTTGAACTCTGCCCTTTATAATATTTTGTGTATGGATCTGGCATAAGGCCAAAGAGCAAGTCTTTTGCCTTTGGTTTATGTGCCAGTGAGATGGGAAAGTGCATATGTAACATGTGGTATTAATATTTTTAAGTTCTGTTTTACATTGTTTCTCAAACTAGAAACTGTAGATCTTTGTGGCCTATAGACATATTTTCAGAGATATACAAGTTCTCTATTATATATATATTTTCAAATTTTAAGGATATTATAAGTTAACAAAAACATATTCAAAAAACCTAGAGGGGTGGGATAGGGAGGGTGGGAGGGGGGAGATGCAAGAGGGAAGAAATATGGGGACATATGTATATGTATAACTGATTCACTTTGTTATAAAGCAGAAACTAACACCATTGTAAAGCAATTATACTCCAATAGAGATGTTTAAAAAAAAAAAAAAAAAGAAAAAAGAAGCCTGATAGATAGTCACCCTCTGTGCTAGTTGCTAGCACTGCTGTAACAAAGTCCCTTACACTGGGCAACTTAAGCAATAGAACTTTATTGTCTCCCAGCTATGGAGCCTTGAAGTCCAAGATCAAGGTGCTGGCAGTGTTGGTACCTTCTGAGGGCTGTGAGAGAATCTGTTTCATGCTTCCTTCCTCGCTTCTGGAGGTTTGCTGACAATCTTTGTCACTTTGCTTCTAGATGCCAAAGATGTCTGCCTTCATTTTCACATGGCGAGGTCCTTGTGTGTGTGTCTGTCTCTGAGTCCAAATTTCTCTTCTTCATAAGGACATCAATCATATAGAATTAGAGTTTACTCTCATGACCTCATCTTAACTTGATGATCTGCAAAGACTCTATTTCCAAATATGGTCACATTCATGGTTATTGGGGGGTAGGATTACAACATCTTTTGGGGGGTAGAGAATTCAACCCATAGTACCTTCTAAATAATTATTGCCTGTTTGAGTTTATAATCGGCATAAAGGAAAGGGGTACTATTATAATTTTTCCATTCTCAAGAGAAAAAAAACGCAGAGATGACTTAATTTGTATATAATATATTGATGCCAAGAGAAGGGCAGAGAGTATCATGTCAAGATACCCTACAGGAAAGTTTTCACAGAAGCTGTAATAAAGAACAGTGACAAGGCTTCCCTTGTGGTGCAGTGGTTGAGAGTCTGCCGGCCGATGCAGGGGACACAGGTTCGTGCCCCTGTCCAGGAAGATCCCACATGCCGCGGAGCGGCTGGGCCCGTGAGCCATGGCCCACGGCTGAACCTGCGCGTCCGAAGCCTGTGCTCCGCAACGGGAGAGGCCACAACAGTGAGAGGCCCGCGTACCGCAAACAAACAAACAAACAAAAAACAGTGACAGGATATAGTAAAACAGACATAATGAATATGAAGAAATCTGCACCATAAAAGTCATATTTGTGAACTCTCAGAGTAGCAGTTCATGTGCATTTCTAAATAGAATATGACTTAAGACTTAGTCTTGAATCCATGTAACTGAAAGCTAATTTGGGCATAACATTATAAAAGAGTTTATGTTTTTCTTTTTTTTTAAATAAATTTGTTTATTTAATTATTTATTTTTTGGCTGTGTTTGATTTTCATTGCTGCACATGGACTTTCTCTACTTGCAGCTAGCGGGGGCTACTCTTCGTTGAGGTGCATGTGCTTCTCATTGCGGTGGCTTCTCTTGTTGTGGAGCATGGGATCTAGGCTCGCAGGCTTCAGTAGTTGCGGCACGTGGGTTCAGTAGTTGTGGCTCGTGGGCTCTAGAGCGCAGGCTGAGTAGTTGTGGTGCACGAGTTTAGTTGCTCTACGGCATGTGGGATCTTCCCGGACCAGAGCTCGAACCCATGTCCCCTGCATTGGCAGGCGGATTCTTAACCACTGCGCCACCAGGGAAGTCCTATGCTTTTCTTA
This sequence comes from Lipotes vexillifer, assembly GCF_000442215.2. Classification (NCBI taxonomy): domain Eukaryota; kingdom Metazoa; phylum Chordata; class Mammalia; order Artiodactyla; family Lipotidae; genus Lipotes; species Lipotes vexillifer. The sequence goes on along the minus strand of NW_006796981.1, from coordinate 648,542 downwards.
AAAGGAAAGTTAGATACAGAGAAAAAATTCAAATTCTACACTTTAATAATCATAGTAACAATGATAATAGCTGTCATTTATTATCAAGGACCTTATTTATGTCAGGCATTGCATAAAATATTAACCCTTCTCAACATTAGCCCAAGTTTTTATAGTAGCCACTTGACAAATGAAAAATCTGCTGGGATTGGTATTTTACTCTTTTCTACCTAAACCCAAAGTTTGTACTCTTTTCACTATATTTTTATACTTTTAAATATCACTTAAAGCTCATGTAAGGAAGATGAACATTTTTCAGCAAGTGTATCCTAGACTTTGGCTTTCAGATCAGGAGTTCTTTTTCTCTTTAAATCATGTGTCATCACTCTTATACATACAACATCAAAGGACAGATATATAAGGTGACCTCTGGGTCCATGAATCTAGTCAGAAATATAAACCTGATGTCTGGCCCAGGGGCCAACTAGGTGTGTGGGTCTTAATAGGGTGTTGCTCCCTTAGGGTTGATTCCACTGAGAAGCTCAAGGAAGCAATGGTTCACCCTAATGAGATTAAATTCATAATAATTCATGAATTTAACAAAAAACCTCAACAATGTTGATATTGTCACCCCCATCCCCACTTTGGAAGAGAGAGATCAAGGGCAGTCTCTACTCCCTAATCCTGAAATTATTAACTGGGAGTTTGTTTCCAGATCTTTAGTGGAAAGTTGCATTTCCTTTCAAAGTTTTCAAGATTCTCCACCATGACAGCATTGTTCCTTGGGCACATGGATGAACTTCCCTAATTAAGGAGGGCATTGAAATTTATTTAGCTAGAATTATCTCCTGGGAGACTTTAGAATAATGAAATCGGACAGAAAAACTGGTCATTTTTAAAGAAGCTAATTTCTGTGAAGATTAGACATTTACTATTGTTTATTGAACTATCCGGTTCCTTCTTCTCTCATTCTAAACTTGTGCTATAAAATATCCCAAACTTTAAGGCAGGCTAGATGTAAATCAGGAATGAAATTGTAGTTAGGTGTATAGCCAGCTTGTTTCCATTTGGGGATAGTCTCTGATTGGAAAATGGGTTTAGCAGTGTCATTTCAAAGGTTTTATTTCATTTTTTTGCCTTGACAAGTAAGTGCAAAGATCAGAAATTGCATATGCAATACAGTATTTCAAATGCACCACCTGGAAAGTACACCAAAGCTGTTTCACATTGTGGTTGGTAGTGTCTAGGAACAAGCATATTGAAGGAAATAATTTACTGTAACTAAATAAGTGTCTTACTTTATCAATGTTTCCAGGATAAGAAATCTAGCAAGAAGTCTTGATTATGTCAAAAATATGCTTGCCTCAAATAAAAATATCATACAATGTATCAAAAGATTGGAATATTGAGGTGTAATTCTTCCTTTCCTCCCTCCCTTCATCTCCCCCCAACCTCTGCCCTCTCTCTTTTAGTTTGTTTGCTATTTATTTTAGGATTGAATACAATTACTTATTTTATGATAATTTGGTATTGTTTTTTTTTTTTTATAGAATATCTGTTGAGTTAGGAGTTTCAAAGTCAGAGAAGCAAATCTTTCTTGGTTTTGTTTTTGAAAAGTTCCTTTTGCTGGCTGTGTATATGAGATCAGATACACATTTGACGCACAAGATGATAAATGCATTTCAACCCTTTACAACCCCAAAGAAACTTGACTACCCAAGCAATGAAAGCAAATTTGACTGAAGATTTAATATCCCAACATGGCTTGTCAATTCCTACGCATTGAAGTAAAGTCAATGCAAGTTGTCATTATTTTATGTATATTAACAAATGTGAATTTTGCTGATACAATAGGTAGCTGGGCCCCTGAGAAAATCTTGTGATGTTGTGTGTGTGTGTGTGTGTGTGTGTGTGTGTGTGTGTGTGCTGTGATAAAGAGGAAGAGACACTAGAAGTCTTGCTATGTGTGGTGATTGCTGATCTCAGGACAGAGGGCAGGCTCACTTCATCTTCCTGGTCTTCAACCCAAGTCACCAAGGGATGGATTGAGTGCAATCACTGACCAAGCATAGAGTTCCTCCTGAATCCAGAGGGTACTGAAGGTCTGGGTTTGCACTGGAGGGGTTCCTTTGGCTCCCTTTTATGTTGAATGGTGTGGAGGTTAGATTTACAAGGGGTGCTCACCTGGCTTGAGAATATTTACAGTGCTCTGAATATTGACCACAATTTCCTTAGACGTTCTTCTTCTTATCAGTGGCTGGTTTGATCTTTCCTATCTAATCTTGAGTTATCATCAATGTGGGGTGGATGAGGGAATGTCCTTGAGTCTCTGACAAGAGCCTTCATATTCCACAGGTTAAGCAAATTGAATTAGCAGTGGAAGCAGCAGGGCAGAGGTTGAATTCAGAAGCCAAGTGAAGGAGAGACCTCAGCAGAGGCCAGAGAAATGTAAAGACTAGACACCCCACAGGCAACTTAGATCATACTCAAGCAGAAGCAGAGGAGAAAGAGGGGAGAGAGAAAACCCCAAGCCTGAGTCAATATTTACTCCAAAGGGATCAATTTTTAATCTGGAAGTTACTAAGCTTCTTTACATTGGCAAAATCAAGAATTTTCCACCTTGACTAGTTTCCTAAGGCTGGCATAACAAAGTACTGCAAATTGAGTCGCTTCAAACAACAGAATTTTATTCTCTCATAGTTTGGGAAGCTAGAAGTCCGAAAGCAAGGTGTCACCAGGTCATGCTCTCTCTGAAGGCTCTAGGGGAGGATGCATCCTTGCATCTTCCCAGCTTCTGATGGTTACCAGCAGTCCTTGGCATTCCTTAGCTGGTAGACACATCACTCCAGTCTCTGCCACCATAGTCATATGGCATTTCCCCTGTGTGTCTGTGTCTCTGTTTTCTCTTCTTATAAGGATTCCAGCCATTGGATTGGTCCCACCCTAATCCAGTATAAACTCAAATTAACTTGATTACATCTGCAAAGACCCTATTTCCAAATGTCATATTATGAGGTTTCAGGCAAACATGAATTTTGGACTCAGTACAGCTAGTAATAAGGGCTCATGAGTAAGTAGAACTTAGGTGTAAAGGAATAAAGAATGTTAAACCTTGTACATCTGAGTGTTAGTTTAGGACCTGGAGACTTGGGTGTCCTTACCTTTGCATAAGGTAAATCTGCCTCCAGAGGAATGACATGGAGTGTTGATGTTCTATAGACAACTGGAGAATGAAAGTCAACCTAAAAACAGAATGGACTTGAAAGACAACAAACCTTGGGTCCAAATAGTCTCCTTTGGGCAAGTTAGTGAACTTTGCTGAGGCTTAAGTCTTCTCATGTGTAAAATGAGGATAAAAATTCCTAGCAGGGGGCTTCCCTGGTGGCGCAGTGGTTGAGAGTCCGTCTGCCGATGCAGGGTACACGGTTTCGTGCCCCGGTCCGGGAAGATCCCACATGCCGCAGAGCAGCTAGACCCGTGAGCCATGGCCGCTGAGCCTGCGCATCCGGAGCCTGTGCTCCGCAATGGGAGAGGCCACAACAGTGAGAGGCCCAGTTTCGGAAAAAAAAAAAAAAAAAAATGTCTAACAGGGCAGTTTTGAATATTAAAATCTCTGTTCAGTAGCCACCCCATATTTGGTGTATGGTTGTTTGGGAATGGCTCTAAGTAAATATTCATCTAATTCCCTTCTTTAATTCATGCTCCCTTAGAATATTTCATTATTTATCCTTTCCTCATGAATTACATTGAGGTTTATGAAATACTTTTAACGTGAGCTCCCTTTTTTCCTCTGAGAAAGTAATACAAATAAGTAAATATTTGGGAAATAAGATTGGTAATGGAAGTTGCAGGGATTATGTTAAATCTCGTTTTCCATTTTTCCAGGGTATGATAAAAGGGATGTAGCAAATAGGTATCAATACTGGTTCTGCTTTACTTTCTGGCATGCTTCTGGATGACTTTGAAATCCACAGAAAATCTATAGGTTGGAAATAAGAGAGACAGGAGAAGAAATTGTTGAGAATTCAGAAAAAAAAAGTGAACTAGAATTTCAAAAGAATGTATTTTATCAAACACCAGCAATTTAATCTATTTGCAAAGTGTTCTAAGGCACCTTATCATGACATTTATCATTTGCTTACAATGACCTCTTTTCTAAGTCTCTCTTTCCTATTGGAGTTTAGTCTTCATTCATTCAACAATTTTTTACTAAGTGCCTACCATGGTTAGGCCTGGTGAAGTACAGTAGGGATTCAAAAATTCTTTAAGACAGATGCAGGCCTGCTAATGTGCAGCTGATGCCCTTAAATGTTTCCGTGGGAACTCATGCTCAAAGCTCATGAAACCCAATTTGAGGAAGCCCAACACATTCCTATCTTCCACTGCAAATTATGTCTGTATTGTCACCTCATAGAAGCAGTGATCTCTACTAACAGACCAATTTGAGAATTTCTACAGGAGCTCATCTGGTATTTCTTTGTATCTCTTGTAGAAACTTATAACTCCATCTTGCAGTGATTATTAACTGAGAGTTCTATGTCCCCTACTACACAGAAAAAAATACTTTGTCTCTATGGAGCAGAAATGATATCCCAAACTCAGCAACAATGATAGCAGCTAACATTAACTGTGTACTTTGCAGCTTTCAAATAGTACAACCATGCCATCATTTCCTCCTGAAAACAATCCTGTGTGAATCATATAAATGTTCATAAATATGGAGACTGGTCTGGAGAAGTTATGGGACCCACCCAACGTGGCTTAACTAATACAGGGGTGAAAACGGGCTACAGTCTTTAGCTTCCAGTTTCACTGATCCTTATTTTCATCACAGTATGTTTCCCACATTTTCATATGGCTAACTCTTTATAGCCTCAATTTAAAAATCGTCTTTTTTATTATTTTATTTCATTTTTATATATTGTTCAATATGTGCCTATTTGGCAAATTCAAATGACTCAGAAATATATAAATTAAAAAGACCTCTTCTCTCCTAGAATTCTACCCCTCCTGTCCCATTTTTGCTCAAACCTAGATAGTCAATACTAATAATTTGGTAAATATCCCTTAGAGTATTTTGTAAATCCCTTTATGTGTTACAGATACATACATGCAGAGGTTTCTTATGAGAATGCATTATATTTTTTTCATATTATATTTTCCATCGATTTTCCTTTATACATTTTGTCTTTTGGACTTTATTCCAGATCAACATACGCAGATCTACATTTTTTCCTCTTTACAAATTAAAAAACATTTAAAATTTTTATTTATTTTATATATTTCTTGTTTTGAGCATGACTGTGGTATGTGTGTGTGCATGTTTCATGCACTGTTCATAGTTTTTCCTTTTGAGATGTGAGGCAATGTATTTTTAGTCTTCTATATTGAAGCCAAAACTTCAAATCTATTTTTAAAAGAAAATTTTAGAGACGGCAAAGACTTTAAGGATGGTAACATGAATTATTCTTTGTGTAAGTACCTTTTTGATATATATATATTATATATATATAAAATATATATATATAATATATATATATTTATTTACAATAAGTAGATCAGATTATACAGCAATACATCCAAAAATTATCTTTAGTTAATCTTTTTAATTCCAAGAGTCCTTACAGAGAAGGACTATGGAAAGAACATTGGTTTTGATTATTACAAGAGGTAATTGTTCTTTCATTTTAAATAAACTGAATTTTTAATAATTTACTAATCTATATCTAGGAATTATATATGGACTCTAAGACAATCTAGGCTTTGTTGCCACAATTTTGCCTGTGGTAATACAATAATACAAAATCAAAAATTAATGGTAAAACAGATTAAGTCCCATACTAGAAAATGCTGCTAGAAATATCAAACTTTTACAAATGTTGAAAGACAAATTATGTTTGAAGCATGAAATAAACAGTTACAGAGAGAAGTTCATAGCAGTAATGTCCTTGAACTAGAAACTTGGAATAATAATATTGTTACAAATAGATATATCAGGATGCCTTTGATGGTTTGGGCTAATTTTATTTTGGTGTATTCATGTGCATATATATTTATAGGAGCATTTTCCTCATCAAATAATCCAAAATTGAATTGAAATTCACTTGTGCTTTACTATCAGACTGAAATAGATTCAAGCCAAGGATTTCTATTTTCGCCATTTTGAAACCTCCTTTCAGGAAGAGAGAAGCAAGTGTATGTCCCTAGAATGCCATTAGTTTACAGCCTTATTGCACATTAGAATTACCTGGGGAACTTTTACGACCCCTCTCCCCATGCCCCAGTAAGTAAAGTACCTCATTGTGAGTCAAAGCCAAAGAACATAGTTCACATAGGAATCACCTGGAGGGGGGGATGTTAAAACTATTGATGTCAGGATCCTACTCCCAGAGATGCTGATGTAATGGACCTGGAGTGTGGTCTGGGCCTCAGAGTTCTTAAAAGCTCCCAGCATACCAGATACATGTTTTTAAGGGATTTAGAAATATTTTTTTCAGCATATTATTTGAGAGATAGTTTACTACACTAAAATCCATGTTGAAGATAGACTTAGCTTCAAGTATAGACCTTATAGTTACTAGTTGTAAAATTTGGGTAAAAATCTCCAGGTGCTTCAGTTTTTCCCATCTGTAAAATACTTCGGTAAACATTCGCTTAGTATCTGCTATATGCTGTGAATTCATGGCCTAGATCAAAAGAGCCTCCTCAAACCCCTACACATTTTATATATGTTTATTGTACACATTTCACACAGCTGCAGCATTGCCTAGGAACTCTTTAGAGAAGCAAATGTTTGGACTGAACCCCAGAACTACTGAAACAGAAACTCCCCAAAATCAGTTTTCATAAAGCCCTTTAGATGATTCTGTTGTATCCTCGAGTTTAAGAACCTCCTGTACAATGAGGTGTCACCTCACACCAATCAGAATGGCCATCATTAAAAAATCTACAAACAATAAATTCTGGAGAGGGTGTTGCTCAACATCACTAATCATTAGAGAAATGCAAATCAAAACTACAATGAGGTATCACCTCACACCAGTCAGAATGGCCATCATCAAAAAATCTACAAACAATAAATGCTGGAGAGGGTGCGGAGAAAAGGGAACCCTCTTGCACTGTTGGTGGGAATGTAAATTGATACAGCCACTATGGAGAACAATATGGAGGTTCCTTAAAAAATGAAAAATAGAACTACCATACAGCCCAGCAACCCCACTACTGGGCATATACCCTGAGAAAACCATAATTCAAATAGAGCCATGTACCACAATGTTTACTGCAGCTCTATTTACAATAACCAAGATATGGAAGCAACCTAAGTGTCCATCGACAGATGAATGGATAAAGAAGATGTGGCACATATATACAATGGAATATTACTCAGCCATAAAAAGAAACGAAATTGAGTTATTTGTAGTGAGGTGGATGGACCTAGAGTCTGTCATACAGAGTGAAGTAAGTCAGAAAGAGAAAAACAAATACCGTATGCTAACACATATATATGGAATCTAAGAAAAAAAAGGTTCTGAAGAACCTAGGGGCAGGACAGGAATAAAGACATAGACATAGAGAATGGACTTGAGGACATGGGGAAGGGGAAGGGTAAGCTGGGATGAAGTGAGAGAGTGGCATGGACATATATACACTACCAAATGTAAAATATCTAGTTAGTAGGAAGCAGCCATATAACCCAGGGAGATCAGCTTGGTGCTTTGTGACCACCTAGAGGGGTGGGATAAGGAGGGTGGGAGCAAGATGCAGGAGGGAGGAGATATGGGAATATATGTATATATATAGCTGATTCACTTTGTTATAAAGCAGAAACTAATACACCATTGCACAGCAATTATACTCCAATAAAGATGTTAAAAAAAAAAAAAGAACCTCCTGCACTACGCTATACTGTGATAGTCTCTACCTTGTAGGAGCACTGTGAGGATTAAAAGATAATTCGTTTGAAGTACTTAGTGCTATGTCTAACTCATAATAAGTGGCCAATTGCTAGCTATTAGTTATTATTCTGTTATTTTAGATTATCTGAATCATAAGTATATCTCCTCTTACAAAGATGCACCCAAGATGTCTCTCTTTAGCTTGACACTTAAAATATCAATATATATGTATGTATGTATGTATGTATGTATGTATGTATGTGTGTGTGTATATATATATATATATATATATATACACACATATATATATGTCATGCACTTAACTCTCAATCATTTCCTTTCTCAAACTTTGACTGTAATTCACTTTCTTCCCTGACTGTAGTTGCATTGTTGAAATTAGCACCCTGAACTTTGGTGTTTTTTTTTATTGCTTTGATGATAGTTTGGGAAATACATTAACCGTTTTATAATACCTGCCAGATTTATAATTTATAATTTCCTCCCCTCAAAATCATATGTCACATTACCTTGGGTAGATGGCCATTTGGATTTCTTCACTTAACCTTGACCAGCCCTTTGTTCACAGTCAGATCATCTCCTTTTGCCTCTCTGACCTGCAGAGCAAAAGTCAATCTCATCTTCCCTGCTGAAATAGCCAACATGGCACTAACTGATATGAACACGAATAGTAATTCCTGTCAGGTAACCCCAATTATTTTCCCTTGGAAAAAGCAGATTTTTCTGTGCCATTTGCCTTGCAACAAGCATGGCTTTGCGCTGAGAGAAATGTCTTTTCCATGGAAACCATTAAAACCATTGGAGGTAAAAATTCACCTCATTTAGCTTTTAACACAGCAAAATATGTTTGCACGGTTTTGTTCATCACACAAAAAAGAAAATTACATAAAGGCAGTGACCATGGCTATAGGCTTACATTCTGAGCTCTTATTTTCCTAATAGAGTTCTTCAAAAAAATCCATGACAACTTTCATTCTAGGTGTGTTCAGACTATTATTCTCAAAGTGATGTTGGAAGTCTCTGGAATTAAACAAGAAAGGGAAATAGACAAACAAAATCAAACCAGCTCCTGGGTGATCACTGAAATATTTCATTTCTTCTGATAACAGATTTTCTTCTCTCTTTTTGATATACAGTTTCTCCATCCATGAAGTAAGACTATTAGTTTTCACTGTTGCTGTTCACATCTATGGTAAACAAGTTAATTATGTTCAATAACTCTTAGTATTCTGCAGAGAAAAGTGTTTGTAGGTATCCTCCATTGTTATTTGTTGAAGAAGCATGGGGCTGTAATGTCTATGTGGCTGAATTAGGTAGAGTAGATGGGAATGGGGCCTCTAGACCTTTCAAAAGAGAGGAACGATGTAGAATAGGGAGGCTGGAAGAAATGAAGTAGAGAACTTGATCCAAAATGTAATGCTTTAGCCTATCTTGTTAAAACAAATGGGGGCTTCCCTGGTGGCGCAGTGGTTGAGAATCTGCCTGCTAATGCAGGGGACACAGGTTTGAGTCCTGGTGTGGGAGGATTCCACATGCTGCGGAGCAACTAGGCCCATGAGCCACAACTACTGAGCCTGCGTGTCTGGAGCCTGTGCTCCGCAGCAAGAGAGGCTGTGATAGTGAGAGGCCCGCGCACCGCGATGAAGAGTGGCCCCCACTTGCCACAACTAGAGAAAGCCCTCGCACAGAAACGAAGACGGAACACAGCAAAAATAAATAAATTAATTAATAAACTCCTACACCCAACATCTTCTTAAAAAAAAAAAATTGGAATAGACCATGCTGTTTGGGGAGAGAATTATTGAAAATTGGTGGTAAAAATGTTCCCACGAACACCACTTCAGGTAAACATCTTTCTCATTGAACAACTACTCAGTTGTCAGATGAGGAGCATTCTAAATATAAAGTGTGTGATTTGATGGATATAACAACTCAGAAGCATGGCTCCTGTGAGAAGCTGGGTCAGAAGAAATGAACTCCATTTTTGTTGTGGTCCATTTGGGCTGTTATAACAAAATACCACAGACCGGATAGATTATAAACAACAGAAATTTATTTCTCACAGTTCTGGAGGCTGGGAAATCCAAGAGCAGGACACCAGTGTGGTGGTGTTTTGTAAGAGTTCTCATCCTGGTATGCAGCTGGTGCCTTCTTGCTGTATTTTAACATGGTAGAAGGGGCTAGGGATTTCTTTAGATCCTCTTCTATAAGGACACTAATCCCATTCATGAGGGCTCCACTCTTATGGCTTAAGCACCTCCCAAAGGCCCCACATCCTCATTCCATCATCTTTGGGGATTAGGATTTCAACATATGAATTTTTGGGGAACACATTCAGATCATAGCAATTTTTAATATAGTTTTCTCCCATGAATACTCATAAAGGAGAATGTCAAGGTTGGATGAGGTGTTCCATCTGGATGCACTCTGTAATATCCTCATCTTATGGCTAGATGACTTTGTCTTGACTGCCTGCAGCAATGACGAACTTCAAATAACTTAGATCATTTGGGGATGATTTAATAGTTACAAAAGTTTTTATTTTGAACCTAGATCAGTCTTATCATGTATTCTATGAATATTTATAGTTCTTTCTTATGAAACCAGTTGAAACAAATTTAATCTTTCATTCCCATGACAACCCTTGAAATATTTGAAGATCGTTTTATCCCAAGGCCTCTTTTCATTTGACTAAAATTTCAAAGCTCCCACTCACCACCCCCCCACTACTCTTCATTACTCTTATGGTGACTGTGCAATAGACATGCTTCTGTTTCTTTTTAAGAACCAAACTCCATACTAAAAATGTGATCAGAGAGGTGGATCAGTGTACCTTGTGTGATGCTAATATTAGAACTGATGTTCTTAGAAGGAGCAGTTGTTACCTGGCCAAAGTAATCTGCCCATTCTTATAAGTGAAGAGGCTGAAGGTTCCTGTATGCCAGCTGTCTGCAGACTTATCTGCATCAGTTTCAGTTACACTAAATTATCCATCACAAAGATGAGCAAGCCATTGTACTTCTTGCATCCTGTTTGGGAAATATCTGGCTTTCTCTTTATGGTAAGAGAGTCTTAGGACTTCTTTTGGAAGGTGTGTTCCTTTCTCATTGAATATGGTTTCTCCAATGTTCCTCCAAACATGACCCACCTGTTATTGGCCTTTCTCTGGGAACACTTTGAAGTTCACATATTTCAATATGCTTTAAATGTACATTTAATTAAGCATATGGTTTATTTTGAGACAGCTGACATTCACTTTTCTTGTCCTGTTTTTGTGGCTTGTGTGACAAAAACATCTGCCCTAACAATGGAAGAAACCATTGGATCCACCTCTCTGATTGCATCATCAGCACCCTCCTATACACAAGCTTTGCTCCTGGAAGTTCATCTGTGTACCACAGCCTAATGTGACCCTGCTGTTCCTGCCTCATCAACATGGACTTCATGACCCTCTTTAATGCATGCTCCCCTTACCTCCATCTCACCCAACTCTAACAATGGAAGAAACCATAAAGTAGTACCTCTTTATTAAGTTACTAGCACAATAACATAATCCTCTTGACAGTCATCTCCATGGAGGGTGGCTGGCTGCAGTGACACTTCAGCTTCTCTGAGTATTGTTTCCTCACTCCTTTCTAGAAGAGTCTCAGTGAAAAGTGATTTCCCTTGGACTTGTGTTTTACTAATGATATATTTAATAAGTGAAAGGGAGGAAAACAAAGGGCATCAATGATCACAAATATCGACATCTGGCAGAGCATTGAAAGGAAAACTGACCACAGCTGTCTTTGACAGTTAATGTTATTAAAATGTTAAACATGGAATTTCTACTTTAAATAAGAAACACTTGAAAGAAATGGTCAGAATTAACAGAAGCTTAAATTGAAACCACGTTGGTTGGTAGGTAATAGAATGCTAGAGACAAGCATTGCCTTTAATGTAAAAGCATTCTTTACCCCCAAATTATCCATGTGGCCCTGTTTGTGCCACTGGAATTTGATTATGTTTGGCTTTTTCAGGAAACCAGGAGGTAAGAAGAACCCACTTAATCTCCTGTAAAGTGGTTCATTCCTTGCCCAAGTCCTTGGGTAACTCAGTTTATTAAAACGTTCTGAAGTTCAGGTCAGTTAATTCAGCTCTTTGCCATCCATATGCCTGCCTTTTGGATGTTGCTACATCTAACATCTGATTGGCCTGAACCTGGAAGTAATGAAGCCATCATACAGTGTGGGACCTTGCTAAGCACCCATTGTTTGGCCCATAATTTTTTTTGCTGAAGCTCAGAAGGCTCCCATCTGGCAGTTCCTCTTCTGCATTCGTCATGTCATTATACTTTAACTTACCCACTGAAATAGAGTTGCTGGTTGTAATTCTCTTAATGAATCCAGGAGCCTCTATGCCACTCACAAATAAAAATGCAATGTGTCATTGTGTCACTTTAAAAGGTCTTACATTGGGACTTGCCTGGTGGTCCAGTGGTAAAGAATCCACCTTACAATGCAAGGGATGCACGTTCGATCCCTGGTCAGGGAACTAAGATCCCACATGTCGCAGGGCAACAAAACCCACGCGCCACAACTACTGAGTTGGCATGCCTCAACTAGAGAGCCCATGTGCTGCAAAATACAGAGCCCATGCTCCCTGGAGCCTGCGTGCCACAACTAGAGAAGAGAAAACCCTCACGCCACAACTAAAGAGAAGCCCGCGCGCCACATTGAAAAGATCCTGCATGCCACAACTAAGACCTGACGCAGCCAAAAATAATAAAGAAAATAAATAAAAATTAAGTCTTTAAAAATAAATAAAAATAAAATAAAAGACTTTACACTGACTTACAGTTCTTCTGTTCTCTGTTCTTCGTGGGTCTTTGTTAATCAACTCAACAAATATGTATATATTTCCCAGGATATTTCCATGAATTAGGATTTGAGTATTACAAAAATCCATTCTACATCACGGCCATCAGGAATTTGAGAGAGCTATTAGAGGAGCTAGATACTCAAGAAGCAAAAATCTACTGAAGTGTTCTTAAGAGACAGCAGTTCCTGAAAGAAATCAAACCATCTTGGTTAATGTTAACACTGAAAGAAAAAAAAAATTTAGATTCCATAAAGCTGTTACTCCCAAGATGTTTCTTTCATTTGCTGCTCAGTGTCTGGGGCATAGTATCTTGCCCTTTTCTCCTAAGATTCTATCCACCAGCAGCTCTACCCACCAGGTGCCCCATGTCTATTGTCAATGTCTATTCCTTCAATAAATACTTGATGGGAAAAATGAAATTGTGTTCAACTCCATATCATCTATTATCCCTAAGCTATTTCAAGAGACTTTTAACAGGCTTTCCCCCTTCTACAGCATATACAATTCTGGCAGAGTGGACTTCAAATGTTAACCTTTTTGTTGTTGTACTCATTATACAAAAACTTTTAGTGCTGCCAAAATGTAGGATAATTTGAAAGGTCATTAGTCTCATAACATTTATGTCCACCCAAAATACCAGCTTAGTCTATCCTCTTCTATTATTACCTACAAAGTTCCCAATCAAATAGTCTTTTCCAGCCAAAGTGTCCCTTGGTCATTTTGAATATGAATTGTCTGAATGCCATATATTCCCATTATGCCTCACCCAGAGTTTTCTGCCCAGGGAAATCCTCCTGATTCTTCAAGAGCTATCTGGAGCCCAACTTTCTCCATGGAACCTTTTCTTATATGTCCACCTAGAACAGATAAGGAACTTCTCTTGCCAGGTGTGTGGACAGCACACTAACAGCAGCCCCAGGTGAGAAAACTCCTGTGTCAAGTCAATGCTTTTTTCTCATCTCTTAGTACCTTAGTACTTTGTTGGACTTAAATCATTGGGTTGGAAGGTCACCATCACTCACCTCTGATATTTCTCTGGATCCACTTTAATGCCCTCAGATTATAAACCAAATCTGTCCTGTGATTGATTTCCTGTTGACCTATGTGTCCTGGATTTTTTGTCTCTCTACATCCTTTTGTAAAGCTAGTCATGAAATTATTCTGCTAAACCTTCTCCAGTTCCAGAAAACATAACAAAAGGGTGTAAAATATCTCCCTTCCCTGCTCACTGAACACTTATAACTGTGGCATGAACTGGTTCTAACAGGTGAAGATAAAAACAAAGCCCTGAGTGGCAAAACATACCACTCTTGCCTACCTTGGTAGTGAATATTCCTTTTTTTTTAAAATATAAATTTATTTATTTAATTTATTTATTTTTGACTGCTTTGGGTCTTAGTTGCTGTTTGCGGGATTTCTCTAGTTGCAGAGAACAGGGGCTACTCTTTGTTGCAGTGCACAGGCTTCTCATTGTGGTGGCTTCTCTTGTTGCGGAGCATGGGCTCTAGGCGCACGGGTTTCAGTAGCTGTGGTGTGAGGGCTCAGTAGTTGTGGTGCACAGGCTTAGTTGCTCTGTGGCATGTGGGATCTTCCCAGACCAGGGCTCAAACCCGTGTCCCCTGCATTGGCAGGTGGATTCTTAACCACTGTGCTACCAGGGAAGCCCTGAATGTTCCTTATAATTCAACTTGATGGGAATTCTTGTTCAGCTGACAGTTGACAAAAGTTGTTCTCAAACTGTAGTCTCCAGAATAGGAATATCAGTCTTAGCTGGGACTTGTTAGAAATGCAACTTCTCACCCCAGACCTACTGAATCAAAAATTCTGGGTGTGGGATTCAGCAATAATGTTTTAACAGTCCCCTTACTAAGGTGATTCTGATGCCCACTAAAGTTTGAGAATTCTGGTCTAAATGAAGAATAGCAATCTCCTGCTAGCAGGTTAGCAATTAATTTCTAATTAAGTAGTTATTAATTGGAGTAGGCAGCTCTTATATACTTGAACAGAGCTTTCTTCTTTGGGCAGTGGGAGAACTTCTTGTGTAATTTCCAACAGGTACTTGGCAATTTCATAATGGAGGTAACAGACAACCTAAATGGTTGAAGCTGGCAATGAGAAAAAGCCCTGTTTTCAAATACACAACTATGATCTGGTAAGAGTGTAACAAGTTTGCCAGACACAAAATCAGTATATAAACAACAATTACAATAAAAAGAAAAATAAATTAGACAATATATTTAGCATGTAAAGTAACTATGACAAGATCTAACAAAAGATGTGAAAGATTTTGGTGGATAAAGCTATCAAAATTAATTCAGAGTCACTAAAGACTAAATAAAGAGATATACCATATTCATGGATTGGGTGACTGAATAGATAAATGCATAAATTCCTTCCAAATTAATCTAAAAATTCATTGTAGTAGATATAACGCAAAAGGCACAATTCATGAAAGGAATAATTGATAAGACGGACTTCATTAAAATTTTTAAAAACTGTTCTCTGAAAGGCAATGTCAACAGAATGAGAAGACAAGCCACAGACTGGAGAAAATATTTACAAAAGACACATTTGATAAAGGACTGTTATTCAAAATATACAAAGAACTATTAAAACTTAGCAATAAGAAAACAACAACCTGATTAAAAAATGGGCCAAAGGGGCTTCCCTGGTGGCGCAGTGGTTGAGAGTCCGCCTGCTGATGCAGGGGACACGGGTTCGTGCCCCGGTCCCGGTCTGGGAAGATCCCACATGCCGCGGAGCAGCTGGGCCCCTGAGCCATGGCCGCTGAGCCTGCGCGTCCGGAGCCTGTGCTCCGCAACGGGAGAGGCAACAAGAGTGAGAGCCCCCCGTACCGCAAAAAAAAAAAAAAAAAAAAAAAAGGCCAAAGTCCTTAACAAACACCTCATTGAAGAAGATTTACACATGGAAAACAAGCAAATGAAAATATGCTTCACATCATATGTCATCAGAGAAATACAAATTAAAACAATTATATACCACTACATGCCTATTAGAATGGCCAAAATCTGGAACACTGACATCACCAAATGCTGGCAAGAATGTAAAGAAATAGGAACTCTCATTCATTGCTGGTGTGAGTGCAAAATGGTACAGTCACTTTGGAAGACAGTTTGTCAGTTATTTACAAAACTAAACTAACTTTTATTGTACAGTCCAGCAATCCTGCTCCTTCATATTTACCCCACAAAGTTGAAGATTGGGCTTCCCTGGTAGCGCAGTGGTTGAGAGTCCACCTGCCGATCCAGGGGACACGGGTTCGTGCCCCGGTCCGGGAAGATCCCACATGCCGCGGAGTGGCTGGGCCCGTGAGCCATGGCCGCTGAGCCTGCGCGTCCGGAGCCTGTGCTCCGCAATGGGAGGGGCCACAACAGTGAGAGGCCCACGTACTGCAAAATAATAATAAAAAAAAAACTGTTGGGCATCATCTAAAGTAGCCCAGAGTTGGCACACCCTATGACCTAGCCATTCTGTTGCTTAGGCATTCATGCGAGAAATTTTGCATGTTTACCTCAGAGGATAATATAAATATTCACGACAGCAATGTTTGAATTGCACTCGCCACCAAAGAAAACTATCCCAAATGTCCATTAATAGTAAAGTGGATAAATCAACTTTATCGATGTACTGGAAAACTCTAGAACATGAAAGTGAATAAATTCTAGCTACTTAGAACAAAATGGATAAACCTTTCGAACATAATATTGAATAAAGAAGTAAATCACGAGGAATACCGGGTAATTCAGGAGAATAAAGCCTACAAAATCTTCAAAGAAAAGTTTGACAAAGAATTTTATATGCCTATTTATACTCATTTTGAGTATAAAAATGAAAAATCGTTTGGAATATGCAAGGACTTATGACTCCCTTTATCATTACAAAGAGCTCTGGACATTGAAAAGTTTGGAATATAGTTCTCCATACTAGACTGTGGGTACTGTCAGGTATCCATACGAAAATATCTAGTTCTTCCTACATTAATTTTGGGTTACCTGTATGCAAACATTTTAAAAAGTAGAACTATGTGCTCTATTGCTAGTTTCTAGAGCCCAACATCTCATGTCAGGAAATTTAGGTTCTTCCAACTGAGAATAATGCAATGTTGTAACAGCAGGTCCCTCAGAACATGAATGATATCTAGAATGTTTCAGATATTCTAATTGTTGATGCTTGATTTCCCAATTTTTGTGGTGATAGTCTTTCTACAGACCTCCTTCAAAAATATTGGTAATTATAATAAATCTTGGTGACTAGAGAGGTATTTAATGTCTCAGTATTTGGTTCCTGACATACTAGAATTCCCATTTAAAGTTGAGAATGGCAGAACCACCCAGTCCCTGATCCCCTTTTGTCTCAAGAAAACCCTCACCTAGCCCTTATTCCTTTGCACATGCTTTTTTCCTAGGAAATTAGGATGTACCTGGATATTTGTTCTTCTGGGTGGTATCTGGTTTATATACAGAGAAGAAGAGCAAAGGTGGACTAGTTTACTCTAGAGTACTTAGGAATGATGGCCCAGGAGAATTAGTATGAGCTAAATTTAGTATTCAAAAAAGACAAAGATCTACCCAAGGAAACCAGACTCAGTCAACACATCTAAGAGGCGTGAGCAAATCTGGAATTAGGAGGTGAAAGTCAGAGCCAAGTGGAAGCCAAAAAGCTAGGAACAAATCTGGGAGTAAAATGAAGAAAGGCCCAAATGAGTGTGCTTTCATTGGAGAGCAGCCATGTGGAATCATGACCTTTGATATTGTCATAAAGGTACAGGACAGAGAAGGCTTACAGGAAAGTGATCTTGGTGGGATATAATTATTCCGATGGGAATAGCAGAAAGCTATTGCAAGAATCTAGGGTAGTGATGATGGTGTCCTGAGATGGAGAACCAAGGGCCTCTGTGGGGAAAAGTGGTTTGACTTCAGCAACAGTTTGAGGGAATAGATGACAGGATTCACTGATGTACATGAGAGGGGAGTCAAGGAGGTCTTCACTAGCTGAGATGGGAAAGACTGAAGGAAGGATTTTTTAACTGTGGGGTTGAAATTAGGAGTTTGGTTTTGGATATAAGTTTAAGATGTCTGCAAAACATCCAAGTGGAGATGTTACTTTCAGCAG
>NW_006796981.1:616428-630586 GCF_000442215.2 Lipotes vexillifer | reverse complement strand
TCAGCAGGAGACTAAACAAACAACAGCTGTTGTAGGTGTTTATTTTCATCCCCTCAACGTTCATCGGTGTTAATACCTGGAAGCTGGGACCTGGTAACATCTGTCTCAGATGGCAGGATTCTGACCCACCAGATGCCACTCACACTTGTGTTTCCCTTTATACATAAACTCTCTAATATGCAGTCTAGTTGGTCTCACTTTCTTCTGTTGACTTTACCTGACATCCTGTGACATCCAAACTGAAGCAGGGACTGGATTAGGAAGCTCAGAGAACTTCTATCTCCATTGCCAATTCTGTGGGGTCATTCATTCACTAAACAGGTTTACTAAGCACCTACCTGGAGAGTCAAAATCAAGCCTCCATTACCCATTACCCATATATTGGTGTGTCTTCCTTCTGTTTCACCCTCCTTACTTTCTTATTCCTCTTTAAGGGATCCTTATCTCAGGCTCTGCTTTCAGAGGAACATACATTATGCCATTCAAGCAACAGCTAGAAATGAATTAGAATAAACTTTTGAAGCCATAATGGATGTCCTCTTCACATGGACGGGAGAGGACATGGGAAAATGTTGTTTGGAGGCCTCCATATTGACATCTGCAGGAAGAGAAGAAAGAGAAGGATGGCTGTGGACAGCACCAGGTACTATCAGGTGGGCTCCCATTCAGGTCCTCTGCTGGTCTGACACAGCTTATTTTCTGACTTTGGAATGGAAATGCACACTGGGGTGGTTGGGCCTTGGACCTTGGTAGATGTCAGAGTGGATCCCTAAGGTTCTGTCGCGGAAGTTCACATTGTTGCCCCTGGGCCTTAACCCTCCTGCAAGGCTCTAGATTTACAGCTGCATATGCACAGGTCACTCCTCTGTTCTGGCCTCCAACAGTCCTGGCCCTGCAGATATTTTGATCTAAGCCCTTTGCTTGCACCTGGCTGGGCCCCTGGGTTGAGGCATTGCTGCACTGTGACTCTGAGTGGGGTGGAGGTGAAGTGTTTTCACGAATTGGGGTTTGGTTGATAGATGGCTTGAGTCAGACTCTTTAAGCAGGAGTATGGGATAAGGCTCCTCTGGCACCTGGGGCAACAGGTGTTTCTCACCCCACAAGTCCCCTGCAGGCCCCTATAGATCTCCTAAGATAATGTGGAACTGGTTTCTTCCGGGAAGAGTTGTCATGGCAGCAGCTTTTTGGGCCTGAAACCCCCCACCCCTGATGCTCAGTGCATCCCAACCCACCCTTCCTCTGACTTCCATCAGGACCCGCGCTTACACACCACACATGGCCAAAGCCACAGTTGCACACCCTATGGGCTCCTGTTTGCCTTCTTGGGAAGCTTCACTTCACCTACTCACACATCAGGCCTGGGCCTGGACCTGGACCTGGCAGTCCTGTGTTCAAAGAGGAGATTCCCTGATGGAGGGGTTTGGGTGAAGGGTCCAGCTCTCCTATGGCTGGGTGCTGGCAGTTGGGATGCATCAAAGGAGAGAACAATGTGCTGAGGCTATTCTTCAGGGGAAATGCTTCAGGAGCAGGCAGTGATGGTCTCAGGGACAAGTTCGAAACACTTCAAAGCTGCTGAGAGAAATACCTGTCCAGGTGGATGTGGGTGAGTGCCTGGGTCTTTTTGTGAGTGTGGGTTTGTATGTATGTTTTCTTGTGTTTCTTTCTTTTCTAAATCTCACTTCGTGGAGTACACTAAACTGACTAGCCCTAGCTTTCTGGATGGCAGTGTTCAGGATGGGTAGTCCAACTGCCTTAGGACCAGCTGTAGCCTGTGTACTCCTTAGTATACAGTAGACCCCCTGACCCGTGGTTTTGCTTTCTGAGGTTTCAGTTACCCACAGTCAACCAAGGTCTGATAATATTAAATGGAAGATTCCAGAAATAAACAATTCATAAGTTTTAAATTGCCCATCATTCTGAGTAGCATGATGAAATCTCGCACCATCCTGCTCTGTTCTTCCCGGAACGTGAAACATCCCTTCGTCCCCATATCCCGCTCATTAGTTACTTAGTAGTCATCCTGGTTACCAGATCGACTGTCATAGTATCACAGTGCTAGTGTTCAGAACCCTTATTTTACTTAATAACAGCCCCAGAGCTCAAGAGTAGTGGTGGATATGTCTTTTTGGATATGTCAAAGAGAAAAGTGAAAAGGTGAATGTTCTCGACTTAATAAGGAAAGGAAAAAAGTTGTGTGCTGAGGTTGTTAAGATCTACAGTAAGAACAAATCTGTCTGTGAAACTGTGAAGAAGGAAAAAGAAATTCATGCTAGTTTTGCTGTTGCACCCTAAACTGTGAAAGTTATGGCCACAGTGCATGATAAGTGCTTAGTTAAGGCAGAAAAGGCATTAAGTTTGTGCAATGAGATATTTTGAAAGAGAGATCACATTCGCATAACTTTTATTACAGTATGTTGTTATAATTGTTCTATTTTATTCTTAGTTGTTGTTAATCTCTTACTGTGCTTAATTTATAAATTAAAATTTAGCATAGGTCTGTATGCATAGCAAATAACATAGTATATGTAGGGTTCAGTACTATTTGTGGTTTCAGGCATCCACTGGGGGTCTTGGAAAATATACTCCACAATAAGGCGGGACTACTGAAGATTGGGTTCTGAAAATAGGGCTGGATTTTCTCTGGGACTCAAGTCTTATTGAGAAGGCCATTTCTTTCAGTGGGAAAGGAGCCCAGCTCTAGTTGTGAGAAAGTCTACTGGGGCATAGTTGCATCTGGGAAGAGGGGGCTTCAGGCCTTTGTTTTAGAACATTGATGAATGTTGTGCCTGTAAAATGTGGGCACCCTGCAGACAGTGGAGACTGAGTTTCAGTAGGCCTTTCTCTAATGTGTCAGAATGGAAGGCCACACATCCCCTGCCAGTCATGGATCTATGTTTGCAGAGCTGGCTGCCCTGCTCCTTTAGCTATCGGAGGCACTAGGTGGGTGAAGGTGTCATGTAATCTTTATTTTCTTTCTTTTCCTACCTCACTTCTCCACTCCCAGCAGTGTTTCCAGAGATTATTTCTCAACTAATCTAATTTACTTGCACTTGAATCCTTTCCACAGATCCCCTTGCTTTGGGAAATCCAACTTCAGACAGTCCTCAATAAATGAATGAATAAATGCCCAAGGACTTAAACTCAAAGAGTACTGTCTGGAAGACACACAGGAAGTTACTGCTTTGATTTGTAGTGTCGTAGCCCACCTTCACTGCTCCAACAGACACACATGACATATTCCATCGGTATATTTTTTATTTAATTCTATCCCTCACAGGGAAGAGATATAATAACATATGTTTAAATAATTATCACAGTAAGAAGTCACTACCTGCTTGTTAATTCAAGCATTTGAGTAATTGTTAGAAGATATTTTTGATGCAGCCCGTAGCTCTGCTGGCCAGGAGTGATGATGGAGATGGTCTCTTGGTGATGTTCCACCAAGAAAAGGCAATAGAATTCATGATTACAGGCAGAATATTTGACCCTTCCATAAACGAAGAACAAGGTTCTAAGAAAAAGGAAAATATGAAGTGATACAGAAGAAGGAATTTGTTTACCATGATTTCAAACACAATGGAATTTATTTTTATCAAAGTGAAACCATGGGTAAATCAACATGGATGAGCAAAGCCCCATGCATGAGGAATTACATTCCCAACCAGGATAGTATGAACCAGAGGAATTTGAATACTTTTGATTCTTGTAGAAGTTGCTCAATGTTTCTCAGAAGAGTATGGGTTACACTTTACTCTTCTTTCTGAAATTCAACTTTCTTTTTTGTTTTTTTTTGCTTAAATTTTTATTTTTAAAACTTTTAAATTTCCTATTAACATCTTTATTGGAGTATAATTGCTTTCCATTCTTGTGTTAGTTGCTGTTGTACATCAAAGTGAATCAGCTATACATATACATATATCCCATATCCCCTCCCTCTGGTGTCTCCCTCCCACCCTCCCTATTCCACCCCTCTGGTGGTCACACAGCACCGAGCTGATCTCTCTGTGCTATGTGGCTGTTTCCCACTAACTATCTATTTGACATTTGGTAGTGTATATATGTCCAGGTCACTCTCTCACTTTGGCTTAGCTTACCCTTTCCCTGCCCCGTGTCCTCAAGTCCATTCTCTACGTCTATGTCTTTAATCCTGTCCTGTCCCTACGTTCTTCAGAACCTTCTTTTTTTTTTTTAGATTCTCTCTCTATATATGTGTTAGCATACAGTATTTGTTTTTCTCTTTCTGACTTACTTCACTGTGTATGACAGACTCTAGGTCCATCCACCTCACTAAAAATAACTCAATTTTGTTTCTTTTTATGGCTGAGTAATATTCCATTGTATATATGTGCCACTTCTTTATCCATTCATCTGTCGATGGATGCTTAGGTTGCTTCCATTTCCTGGCTATTGTAAATAGTGCTGCAATAAACATTGTGGTACATGGCTCTTTTGAAATTATGGTTTTCTCAGGGTATATGCCCAGTAGTGGGAGAGCTGGGTCATTAGGTAGTTTTATTTTTAGTTTTTTAAGGAACCTCCATACTGTTCTCCATACTGGCTGTTCCCACCAACAGTGCAAGAGGGTTCCCTTTTCTCCACACTGTCTCCAGCATTCATTGTTTGTAGATTTTTTGATGATGGCCATTCTGACTGGTGTGAGGTGAAAACTAATTGCAGTTTTGATTTGCACTTCTTTAATGATTAGTGATGTTGAGCATCCTTTCATGTGTTTGTTGGCAATCTGTATATTTTCTTTGGAGAAATGTCTATTTAGGTCTTCTGCCTATTTTTGGATTGGGTTGTTTGTTTTTTTGATATTGAGCTGCATGAGCTGCTTGTATATTTTGGAGATTAATCCTCTGTCAGTTGCTTCATTTGAAAATATTTTCTCCCATTCTGAGGGCTGTCTTTTCATCTTGTTTATGTTTTCCTTTGCTATGCAAAAGCTTATAAGTTTCATTAGGTCCCATTTGTTTATTTTTGTTTTTATTTCCATTACTGTAGGACATGGGTCACCAAGGATCTTGCTGTGATAGAGTGTTCTTAGAGTGTTCTTCCTGTTTGTCTCTAACAGTTTTATAGCATCTGACCTTACATTTAGGTCTCTAATCCATTTTGAGCTTATTTTTGTGTATGGTGTTACAGTGTTCTAATTTCATTCTTTTACGTGTAGCGGTCCAGTTTTCCCAGCACCATTTATTGAAGAGGTTGTCTTTTCACCATTGTATATTCTTGCCTCCTTTATTAAATATAACATGACCATATGTGCATGGGCTTACCTCTGGGCTTTCTATCCCGTTCCATTGATCTATATTTCTGTTTTTGTGACAGTACCATACTGTCTTGATTACTGTAGCTTTGTAGTATAGTCTGAAGTAAAGGAGCCTGACTCCTCCAGCTCCGTTTTTCTTTCTCAAGATTGCTTTTGGTATTCGGGGTCTTTTGTGTTTCCATACAAATTGTGAATTTTTTTGTTCTTGTTCTGTGAAAAATACCATTGGTAGTTTGATTGGGATTTCATTGAATCTGTAGATTGCTTTAGGTAGTATAGTCATTTTCACAATGTTGATTCTTCCAATCCAAGCACATGGTATATCTCTGCTTCTGTTTGTATCATCTTTAAGTTCTTTCATCAGTGTCTTCTAGTTTTCTGCATACAGGTCCTTTTTCTCCTTAGGTAAGTTTATTCCTAGGTATTTTATTCTTTTTGTTGCAATGGTAAATGTGTGTGTTTCCTTAATTTCTCTTTCAGATTTTTCATGATTAGTATATAGGAATGCAAGAGGTTTCTGTGCATAAACTTTGTATCCTGCTACTTTACCAAATTCATTGATTAGCTCCAGTAGTTGTCTGGTAACATGTTTAGGATTCTTTATGTATAGTATCATGTCATCTGCAAACAGTGATAGTTTTATTTCTTTTCCAGTTTGGATTCCTTTTATTTCTTTTTCTCCTCTGATTTCCTGTGCCTAAAACTTCCAAAACTATGTTGAATAATAGTGGTGAGAGAGGACGACTGTGCCTTGTTCCTGATCTTAGAGGAAACAGTTTCAGTTTTTCACCATTGAGAACAATGTTGGCTGTGGGTTTATCATGTATGGCTTTTATTATGTTGAGATAAGTTCTCTCTATGCCTACTTTCTGGAGAGTTTTTATTAAAAATGGGTGTTGAATTTTGTCAAAGCCTTTTTCTGCATCTTTGGAGATTATCATATGGTTTTGATCCTTCAGTTTGTTTATATAGTTTGTTTATATCACATTGATTGATTTGCCTATATTGAAGAATCCTTGCATTCCTGGGATAAGCCCCACTCGATCATGGTGTATGATCCTTTTAATGTGCTATTGGACTCTGTTCCCTAGTATTCTGTTGAGGATTTTTGCATCTATGTTCATCCGTGAGAGTGGCCTGTAGTTTTCTTTTTGTGTAACATCTTTGTCTGGTTTTGGTATCACAGTGATAGTGGCCTCCTAGAATAAGTTTGGGAGTGTTCCTCCCTATGCTATATTTTCAAAGAGTTTGAGAAGGATAGGCATTATCACTTCTCTAAATGTTTGAGAAGATTCACCTGTGAAGCCATCTGCTCCTGGGCTTTTGTTTGTTGGAAGATTTTTAATCACAGTCTCAATTTCAGTGCTTGTGATTGGTCTGTTTATATTTTCTATTTCTTCCTGGTTCAGTCTCGGAAGGTTGTTCTTTTCTAAGAATTTGTCCATTTCTTCCAGGTTGTCCATTTTATTGGCATATATTTGCTTTTAGTAATCTCTCATGATCTTTTGCATTTCCTCAGTGTCAGTTGTTACTTCTCCTTTTTCATTTCTAATTCTATTGATTTGAGTCTTCCCCATTTTTTCTTCATGAGTCTGACTAATGGTTTATCAATTTTGTTTATCTTCTCAAAGAACCAGCTTTTAGTTTTATTGATGTTTGCTATTGTTTCCTTCACTTCTCTTTCATTTATTTCTGATCTGATATTTATGATTTCTTTCTTTCTGCTAACTTTAGCCTTTTTTTAGTTCTTATTTCTCTAATTGCTTTAGGTGTAAGTTTAGGTTGTTTATTTGAGAGTTTTCTTGTTTCTTGAGGTACGATTGTGTTGCTATAAACTTCCCTCTTAAAACTCCTTTTGCTGCATCCCATACATTTTAGGCTGTACTGTTTTCATTGCCATTCGTTTCTAGGTATTTTTTGATTTCCTCTTTGATTTCTTCAGTGATCTCTTGATTATTTAGTAGCATATTGTTTAGCCTCTATGTGTTTATATTTTTTACGGTTTTATTCCTGTAATTGATATCGAGTCTCATAGCATTTTGGCTGGAAAAGTTACTTGATATTATTTCAATTTTCTTAAATTTACCAAGGCTGATTTATGACCCAAGCTATGATCTATCCTGGAGAATATTCCATGAGCACACGAGAAGAAAGTGTATTCTGTTGATTTTGGACGGAATGTCCTATAAATATCAATTAAGTCCATCATGTTTAATGTGTCCTATAAAGCGCTTGTTTCTTTATTTATTTTCATTTTGGTTGACCTGTCCATTGGTGAAAGTGGGGTGTTAAAGTCCCCTATTATGATTGTGTTACTGTCAATTTCCCCTTTTATTGATGTTAACATTTGCCTTATGTATTGAAGTGTTCCTATGTTGGGTGCATAAATATTTACAATTGTATGTCTTCTTCTTGAATTGATCCCTTGATCATTATGTAGTGTCCTTCTTTGTCTCTTGTAACAGTCATTATTTTAAAGTCTATTTTGTCTGATATGAGAATTGCTAATCTAGCTTTCTTTTGATTTGCATTTGCATGGAATATCTTTTTCCATGTGCTCACTTTCAGTCTGTATGCGTCCCTAGGTCTGAAGTGGGTCTCTTGTAGACAGCACATATACGGGTCTTGTTTTTGTATCTATTCAGCCAGTCTATGACTTTTGGATGGAGCATTTAATCCATTTATATTTAAGGTAAATATTGATATGTATATTCCTATTACCATTTTCTTAATTGTTTTGGGTTTGTTTTTGTAGGTGTTTTCCTTCTCTTGTGTTTCCTGCCTAGAGAACTTCCTTTAGCATTTGTTGTAAAGCTGGTTTGGTGGTGTTGAATTCTCTTAGCATTTGCTTGTCTGTAAAGGTTTTAACTTCTCCATCCAATCTGAATGAGATCCTAGCTGGGTAGAGTAATCTTGGTTGTAGATTTTTCCCTTTCATCACTTCAAATATGTCCTGCCACTCCCTTCTTGCTTGCAGAGTTTCTGCTGAAAGGTCAGCTAATAACCTTATGGGGATTCCCCTGTGTGTTATTTGTTGTTTTTCTCTTGCTGCTTTTAATATATTTTCTTTGTATTTAATTTTTGACAGTTTGATTAATAAGTATCTTGGCATATTTCTCCTTGGATTTATCCTGTATGGGACTCTCTGTGCTTCCTGGATTTGACTAACTATTTCCTTTCCCATATTAAGGAAGTTTTCAACTATGATCTTTTCAAATATTTTCTCGGTCCCTTTCTTTTTCTCTTCTTCTTCTGGGACCCCTATAATTCAAATGTTGTGTGTTTAATGTTATCCCAGATGTCTCTGAGACTGTCCTCAATTCTTTTCATGATTTTTTCTTTATTCAGCTCTGAAGTAATATTTCCACTATCTTATATGTCACTTATCCGTTCTTCTGCCTCAGTTATTCTGATATTATTTCATTCTCGATAACTTTTAATTTCATTTATTGTGTTGTTCATCATTGTTTGTTTGCTCTTTAGTTCTTCTAGGTCCTTGTTAAACTTTTCTTGTATTGTCTCCATTCTATTTCCAATATTTTTGATCATCTTTATTATCATTTTTCTGAATTCTTTTTCAGGTAGACTGCCTATTTCCTCTTCATTTGTTTGTTCTGGTGGGTTTTTACCTTGATCCTTCATCTGCTGCATATTTCTCTGTCTTCTCATTTTGTTTAACTTACTGTGTTTGGGGTCTCCTTTTCACAGTCTGCAGATTCATAGTTCCTATTTTTTTGGTGTGTGCCCCCAGTGGGTAAGGTTGCTACAGGGGGTTGTGTAAGCTTCCTTGTAGAATGTATTGTTCCTGTTTTCTGGTAGATGAGGCTGGATCTTGTCTTTCTGGTGGGCAGGACCATGTCCAGTGTTGTGTTTTGGGGTGTCTGTGAACTTTGTATGATTTTAGGCAGCCTCTCTGCTAATGGGTGTGGTTGTGTTCCTGTCTTACTAGTTGTTTTGCAAGGGGTGTCCAGCACTGGAGCTTGCTATTCTTTGAATGGAGCTGGGTCTTAGTGTTGAGACAGAGCTCTCTGGGAGAGCTCTTATCAACTGATATTATGTGAGGCCAGGAGGTCTCTGGTGGTCCAATGTCCTGAACTCATCTCTCTCACCTCAGAGGCTCAGGCCTGACACCCAGCTGGAACACCAAGACCGTGTCAGCCACATGGCAGTGAATATGGCGGTTTCCATTATGAAGTCAGATTATGAGGGTCTACAATAGCCGTTCAGCTAGAACAGGGTAACTTGGGAGCACTTTGTCTACAAGGCTGTCTCCAGCAGCTGGTGGCTGAAAGAATAGGTCTCTGCATGTGCTGCCAGAATCTTAAACTTTTATATAGATGTCTTCACTGTGTTCAGTCATGGATTCGGTACAGATGGTCTCACGAACACCTTACTCTCTCAAAGTTGTGTCCTTGAAACAGCTCCCAAGCCTGAGGGTGTACAACCCGCATGAAGACGAGACCACCCAAGGAGGACTGCAAGCCTTGATTTTTGCCACGAACCCTGCTGCTGCCAATGTGTAATCTGGCTTCCGCTGCCTCTCTGTCTGAAGCAAGGTCCTGAAGAAACACCTCACTTTGTGCGGTGGACTGCAGGCAGGACATGGCAGCCAAAATACTTTCTTTTGAAATTGTATAATATCAAATCGAATTTCCAAGAACTCAGATTTAAAATTCAGAGCCGGGGGGAAAAAAAAAAAAAAAAATTCAGAGCCAACTTTCTATAAAGTCACCTGCTGTTCTATTATTAGCATGACCAACACCTGGGCTATAAATGATCCCCAGCATTTTGTCTCCTAGACAGAGAAGGCTGTGGGGTCTTTTGAGTCAGTGTCTTATTTCTTTCATGTTTAGAGGGGTGGCTAAGAAGCCAATATTTGCAGTGGACAGTGGGCCAGAGGTGGACTGGACAAGAGTGTGTATGTTCCTAGTGCCTTGTAGGTGTGTAGGAGCAAGGAAGAAGGGTTTCTGACTTTTTAGGAGAAACCAAGAATCTAGATTTTCGTGTGAAATCTCCCCATATTTAATGCGGCTAATTGCAGTATTTTAAAATCTTTGTGTGAGAAATAAAAAACCTCCATCCTGGAGCTCAGTTTCACACTTTGGTCACTAGTTTACAACCTGTATTTTAGACTCATATCTACTTTGACATCATAAGAAAGGACTACTTTATAATGGAAGCACCATCAGAAATCTTCTGCTGGCCCCATGTGTCATAGCCTTGGTATATAAAGGGTAGTCTCTGGCCATCTGCAACAGCTTCACCTTGGAGCTCCTTCCCAGGCCCCACCTAGACCCACTAAGTCAGGACCTGCTTTATAAAACGTTCCCTAGGTGATTCATATGCACATTAATATTTGAGATGCATTGCTTGAGTTTGCCTTTTGTGGAAGAAAAAATATCAGACTAAATACAGCTCTGATTTAAGTCTATTTATATAGAGAGGAAAAAGAATATTGCAGAAGTCAAATAGACACCTACAACAGTAATAGCTAGCAAAAAAATGTCAAAGTGTCCTGTCAAAGAAGTATATATTCTCTGTTTTGGTGTATACAGTTAATTAGTTGAGGAATACAGTTAAGTAAGGCATATCTTTTCACTATTTTTAGCAAAAGTCTGTGTATTTCCTGTAATGATAGATTTTTTATTGGATTATTCATTCAATTATGTATATTAAGAATCTGTTATACACATGCTGCTATCCTGAACACTGTACCCAGGAATGGATAAGGCACAGTTTCATCCTCAATGCACTTGATATCTAAATGCCAAAATAAAACAAGGGTGGCCAGAGGCATATTGTTGAGTGGAAATTCAGTATGAAGAGTCAGAGTTTGCCAAATGCCCAATAATTCATCTGCATCACAATCATTCATCACAATATTGTATTCACATTTTTATTTGAGTGTTTATTTGCAGATGTCTGTCTATCCTTCTGCATTGAAAGCCCCTTGTTTTCAGGGACTAATCTTTGTTGAATGATATGCCCACTGCTTACTTCCACATTTACATAAGCTCTCTGCCCAGGGGAGAAGAATGTAAAAGAAATATTATAGGAAACAACATGCTTGATTCATCTCCTATAATATGTAAATGTCTTTCTCTAGAGAGAATATACATGAAGTCAAATTAAGTGAACTTTTAAAACACCTTTATTGAGATACAATACACATACCATACAATTAACTCATTTAAAGTATGATTTTTTGTATATTCAGAGTTGTGCATCTATCACTACAATTAATTTTAAGATCTTTTCATTACCCCCCAAAGAAAGCCCATACCTCTTAGCTTTCACACCCTGCCCTTCCCATTTTGCTAACCCTTTACTCCAGGCTTAGCAATCACTACTCTACTTCTTAACTCTATAGATTTGCTTATCCTGGACGTTTAATATAAATGGGGTCATACAACATGTGGTCCTTTGTGACTGGATTTTTTTCATTTAGCACAGTGTTTTAAAACTGCATTAAATTTTATTTTCATTCTACATGTCCTTGAAATAGAAAAACTAAACTTTGGCTAAGGAAGATGTTAGATTATAGAAGTATGCATGACCCCAAATCTGAGCTGCATAAAGCTTTTGTTTATCAACTTAGAAACACACACATTCCTTCTGTTTCTCTTTCATTTGTCTTGGACCAAGTTTTTACTGGATGCTTGGTGAGACTTATGTGAGAACTGTCTGGTTCTAGGAAAAATTATGAAATGAATGAAGCTTACTTTTCATATCTCTTCTTTATACTTTTATCTTTCTCTTCCTCTTAGATGTCTGACATTTTCATGGTACATCTTTATTCATCATAAAGTGATTTTGCTATAATTAATGGCAAAATTTTAAATTTTTGTAAATAATATTTTAATTTCCATAGAAGCCTTAAATTTTCCTATCTAAGGGGAGAAACTAACTGTGAATTTTTTGGAAGACAGGGAAAGGCACAACTATTTTTGGTTAAGGTCAATTTCTTAGATATTTGTTGAGAGCCTACTATATGCTAGGTGTTGGGCAAGTTCATATCAGAGAGATGAAGTAATTTGCCCAAAGACAGATATTAAGTGGTAAAAACAGAATTTTTTTTTTTTTTTAGATGTTGGGGGTATGAGTTTATTAATTAATTAATTTATTTTTGCTGTGTTGGGTCTTAGTTTCTGTACGAGGGCTTTCTCTAGTTGTGGCAAGCGGGGGCCATTCTTCATCGCGGTGCGCAGGCCTCTCACTATCGTGGCCTCTCTTGTTGCGGAGCACAGGCTCCAGACGCGCAGGCTCAGTAGTTGTGGCTCACGGGCCTAGTTGCTCTGCGGCATGTGGGATCTTCCCAGACCGGGGCTCGAACCCGTGTCCCCTGCATTAGCAGGCGGACTCTCAACCACTGCGCCACCAGGGAAGCCCAAAACAGAATTTTTTAAAAAAGTATAGTTGATTTACAATATTGTGTTAGTTTCAGGTGTACAGCAAAGTGATTCAGATATATATAGATATAGATATATAATTTTTTCAGATTCTTTTCCATTATAAGTTATTACAAGATATTGAATATTGTTCTCAGTGCTATACAGTAAATCTGTGTTGTCTATTGGTAAAAGCAGAATTTGAGTGCAGTTTTTCTTGGTTGAAGAGCTTCAGTGCTTAACTATTTTGGTATACAACCTCTCCTTAATGCTCTTTAGTCACCCTCTAGTCTGCAGCCTACAACAGTTCCACTTCTTCCCTCTTAAAACATACACAGGAAATATAATTTGGTATTTATTCTGTCTCATTTCTCTCTCAAGAGAATGTTATCCATGCTATCAGTTGTAGTTCCTACTGGTCATTTAAAAAGTATGAACGTTGATTTTATGTTCTGCAATTTTATGGAATTCATTTATTGGTTCTAATAGATTTTTGGTGTTGTTTTTAGGGCTTTCCATATATAAGATTATGTCATTTGAAAACAAAGACAAGTTACTTCTTCCTTTCTGACTTGGACACGTTGTATTTCTTTTTCTGATTTTAGAAACAGTTTTCAAAATCTTTCAGCTTTTCACCATTGAGTATGATGTTAGCTGTGGGCTTGTCATGTATGGCCTTTATTATGTTGGAACCATTTCGTTTGTACATAATCAGTTGAGATTCTTTATCATAAAATGATGTTAAGTTTTGTCAAATGCTTTCTCTGCATCTATTGATATGACAATATAATTTTTATCCTTTATTCTGTTAAAGTAATGTATCACATTTATTGATTTGTGTATGTTGAACCATCCTTGCATCCCAGAAATAAATCCCACTTGATCATGGCATGTGATCCTTTTAATGTGCTGTTAAATTCAGTTTGCTATTACTCTGTTAAGGATCTTTGCATCGATGTTCATCAATGATATTGGCTTGTAATTTTCGTTTCTTGTAGTATCTTTGGCTTGATATGAGGGTAATTCTGGCCTCATTAAGTGAGTTTTGAAGGGTTCCATCCTTTTCAATTTTGGGGAAGAGTTTGAGAAGGATCAGTGTTAGTTCTTTAAACCTTTGATAGAATTCACCAGTGAAACCATTTAATAAATTTGTACTATACAAAATCAACATACAAAAAAAAAATCAGTTGTGTTTCTATACACTAATAATTGTCCAGAAAAGAAATTAAGAAAATCCTATTTACAGTATCATAAAAAACACTTAGAAATAGTTTTAATCAAGTAAGTAAAATATTTGTACACTGAAAACTATGAACATTGATAAAGGAAATTGAAGAAGGCACAAATGAATGGAAGGATATTCTGTATCATGGATTAGAAGAACTAATATTGTTAAAATGTCCATACCACACAAAGCTGTGCATAGATTTTTTTTTTTTTTTTTTTTTTTTTTTTGCAGTACGCGGGCCTCTCACTGTTGTGGCCTCTCCCGTTGCGG